>NC_089750.1:41754026-41761526 GCF_040412425.1 Macrobrachium rosenbergii | reverse complement strand
GCATAATAATAAGCAGTAAAGAGAATAGTTATAATAACAGGTAGTGAGAATTAGCCGTAGGTAGGAAGGGTGCGACTTCATAATTTATAACGAGAGCAGAGCAACCGAATCACAATTTGTGTCGTTACTAAGGCCGAGAAAAGCGGAGCCCATTTCATATACACAAAGTAATTTACTAATCGCGTCGGGAATTCCGATCGTTGTGGTTCATATAGCGGGAATCAGTTAAAAACGTGTCAGTAAAATAGCAAACGAACGGAAATAGTAATTTTACAATAAAATGTACCGTGCAGCAACGTAAATTTACGTAGGCAGGCCAGCATTGCTTCTTCATTCTTTGTTTAATGTCCGGGTGAGAAGTACGATAACAAAAGACACAACGTTGTTAGGTAATTTCGTTTTCCATCCGTAACGTAAAAAACTATGCATGACTGGTATATTTAAAGTAAAATCTGGATACCTGCATTTGTTTCGTTCGTTGTTTTGAATTTGGTGCTAAAAGGAAATACCCGCCATTTTGGATTCCTCCGCAGTGTTCGCGCGGGTATTCTGAATTGCTTGAACTGTTTGTGAGAGGAACCGCCATTTGATGTTTTCGCGCCGCCCAAGGTTTTGAAATTTAGGCCTAACGGGACTTGGCCGCCATTTGAAGACCCGTGTTATTGTCATCCGCTGTTGTGACCAGACTCTGCTCCCCGCCACTCTTGGGTCATTTTTTCTTTTTCGTAGTAGACCCACCTCGCACTATCTTAGCTAGACAGACTTCGATAGACAAAACCAAAATATAATTTAGGCAGGGAAAGATAGGCCTTAGTTAGGAGTAATACCATAACAAGTTCCTATACAAATACATGCTGTAAAAATCATATAAAAAGATTTTAAAATTGTAGCTAAAAGTCTTGCGACGTCGGCTCCTAGGAAAATTACGATAATAAAGCAAAATCCCTAGGGAAGCCAAGACGACGCATATATCTGAGTTTATTAAGATCCATGCTATTGTGCATTTATAAAATCTTTGCTTTACAAGTTCTCAACCAGCAAGAAATTAGCTGATTGAAAATCTCTCTCTCTCTCTCTCTCTCTCTCTCTCTCTCTCTCTCTCTCTCTCCAAATAAAAGAAACACCTCTGTCCCACATAGATGAGGACAAGTTAAGAGTAATTACAATACAGTGATAAACTGTCAGTCACGAGTGAGGCCTGCTATCCAGACCAAAGCAAACAGTAGTCTTTCACCCTCTGAAAGAAGAAGGGGTTAGCACTGGGTACTGGGACCAGCCACTCACGAGGATCTTTTAAGAAAAAAAACCCAAATTCACTTTATTCCACAGTGCCAATAATTTGCTGCACTGTCATCACTTGAATAGCTTACTTCTCTCTCTCTCTCTCTCTCTCTCTCTCTCTCTCTCTCTCTCTTTTACCTTCCCTTTCTCTCTCATTCGATTGTTACACTCTGCAGGGGGTGTAGAGTGCCTTTCCTCCCATATAGCCTAGTTGGACTCCAGTAGAGGGTCCCTAGGAACACATTGGCACCATAAGTGCCACTAAGCAAGCATCTAGGAAAATAAATAAATGAAAACAAAAGGGAACACAGAAGAGAAAGTTCTTCTGGAACCTAACCTGCATCAGTGCCTAGGGATACCGAGTGCCACCAGTGTGACCTGTACACGGCACACCCAACTACAGTGCCACCTTTTGAAAGGGTGCCACGTCACTGAAGAGACACTTCCTCGCTGCCCAAGTCGCCCGTCGACCGGTTAGACGCCCTTCCCCACCAGAACCATGGCAGCAGAGCATTATAAAACATTCCTGGGGCTGGGGACGGCGGCAGGTCTCACCGGCTCGGAACTTACCACCTGGGTTAAGGAGCAAGTGGACGACTTGGCCAAGCGGGAGAAGGAAGAAAGACTCGAGCAGAGGAAGTATGAAGCCGAGCAGAGGAAGTATGAAGAAGAACGAAGGGTGTATGAAGCCGAGCAGAGGAGGTATGAAGAAGAACGGAGGGCGTATGAAGCCGAGCAAAGGCAATTAGAAGAGGAAAGAGAAGAAAGAAGAAGACAGCATGAGCTAGCCTTCAAGGAGAAAGAGCTCGAGCTGGAAAGAGCGAAAATGGAGAATGCCGAAGCTATGGCTAGACAGCAAGCCTCCAGTCCTACACCTGCTGCATCAAACGCTCCAATTTCGAGCATCAATTCCCTAGTCCCCAAGTGGACTGAGGACGAGCCAGAAGCATGGCTGGAGGAGATCGAGGCTCTTTTTGATAACTACAGCACCACGGAGATGGAGAGAGCCTTAATACTAGCCAAGCATATGGAGGGAAAAGCCAAGGCAGCGCTTCGCTCACTGGAGAAGAGCCAGAGAGGCAACATGGCGGAAGTTCGTAGAGTCATTACAAAGGCCTACGAGATAACCCCAGAAAAATGGAGACAACGGTTCCGAGGTCTTGCCAAGGAAGTCAGCTGGTCTTGGACGGAATGGGCATGTCACAAAACCCAGTCCGATGCAGCGCTGGTTCGACTCCTTGGCCTGCACGACGTTTGAGGATCTTTTCAATCGGACCATGCTAGAAGACCTTTTCCAATGTGTGCCTGGGCCCCTTGCTGTATATCTTAACGATAAACAGCCCTCCACACTTATGGAAGCTTGTCGCATGGCTGATTCGTGGGAAACCTTCAATCAGTCGCATAGCACCTCGCAGAAGCGAATCGTTCCCCAGGCCTACCTCTCGAACTCCACTCGCCTGAAGAATGGACTGCCGAGCAAGACCTTGTGCACCTATTGCAAGAAGGGGGGCCACGCTGAAGCTGAGTGCCAATACAAACTCGGCACTAATAAGCAGCCTAACCCTACCAGCCAGAACTCTGCTCCCGATTCATCCGCTCAGCCCTCTCCTCCAACAGTTACTGCAGGCCACCGAGCCCATCCAAAAGGCCCGTGCAAATCCTGTGGGGCTGCTAGCCACTACAATGCTGGATCTCCGGCCTGTCCACATCATGTCCCCACCACCAAATTTGTCAACCTAATCAGCACTTCATTTTCTGCTGCTGGTCCGCACCGGATCCTTTACCCCGAGAGACTGGAAACCCAGTTCATCTCGGTGGCCCCTCTTCAGAGCACTAGCCTGCCAGTGACCCTTCCGGCAGACATTAGCCTGATCACTAGGGCCCAAGTGCCAGCCGGTGCCATGGTTGATGAAGAAACCCGGTGGGAAATGAAGTGGATAGAGGGCCACACCATTACCGTTCCTACTGTCCAACTCCAGGTTAGGACACCTTGGGGCACGATACCCCACCGCCTCGGCGTGGTAGGTGGAATTCGGCCCGGAGTGGCTTTCTTGTTGGGTCGGGATCTTCTCTGCGGAAGCCCGTTACCAACGCCACTCCGCAGCCACGTTACCTCCTCCACAGAGGCCCCAGTTGTAACTCCCAATAATGACAAACCTCCACCTTCCGCCCACCAAAGTGGTCCGCGGAAGGGGCGCAACCCAAACTATTTCAGGCCTAGCCCTCTCCAATCGCAAAGGGCTGGCCCACCAAGAGGTCCTCCCTCTCCGCGAAGAGAGATTCAGGAGGAGCAGTACCGCTGCAGGACGTGCAAGCGGGCAGACCACTCCACAAATTGGGAGGGCTGCCCAAACAAGCAACGCCCAGCGGATGACCCCGAACAAAACTCCCCGAGAGGCTACGATCTCCTGCTGGGGCAGGAATCTCTGCCGCAGCCAACCACAAGTCGTCCGCGAGGTAGTGCATCTCCGGACCCCTCGTCAGGCATGCCTGACCCTCCACTGCTGCCAGTGCCACTTGCGAGCACTGAGCAGTGCCAGACTCCGTCCGTCCCAGACGTTGAACTACCAATTGAAAAGGCCCCTATGCCGGGTCTAAATCATGAGGCGAATCCTCCTCCGGGAGATTTAGGGTTCCCCATGCAGTTGATCATCGCGACTGGAGAGCCTCCAGCACCCGAAACTACTTCTTTGCCAAGTTTGACTCCAGGGGATGAACCCCTGGAGGATCGAAATGGTACCCAATCTTTGGAAGACCAGGAACTGGCCTCCTCGGACGCAGAAGTTGAGATCGCTCTCGCTCCGGTTGTCGCAGCAGCCGGAGTAGGGAGCCCTCCTGCAGCCTCTGAAGTTGCCCCTGACTTCGCGCCCACAAGCCCTTCTGGCCTGTCCCCGGAGTCGGTGCCCTCATCGCCTCCTAGACCTGCTACTGATAGGCCTTGGAGGAACCCGAAGAAGAAGAAGAAGGGGCAGAAGAGAGCCCAGTAGTTGCCAAGCTATAAGCTCATCCAGGCACTAGTGCCCTCTTGGCACAGTGCCCTAACATCTAAGAGTGATCCTGGCCCCTTGCCCAGAGGAGGTAGCCAGTGTGATCTCTTCCTTTTACTTGTACCTAGCCTAGACTGCCTTAAAGTACGGTACATCAATTTAGTAACCCTGTTCCTTCCACTTACCACCGAGCCAAAGTAATCACGTAAGTAGCCTAACTAATTTCAATAATCTTAACTATTGTGAACCGAGCCACGATGCTCAGGACACGCATGGCCTAAGACCTCAGTGAGGCACCCATTTATCATACGAGGCAACCCTCAGGAATGAGCTAGTAATTATTAATTGTATTAAACATAAACCATGTTGTAATTTAGTTAGATCATTAGCTCTTATGTTGGTGCTACGGTCGGGTTAGGATAGGTTAGGCTAGGGAATATCATAGAATGTACCACTAGGCTAGGTCTAAAACACATCATGATTGAAGGAGGTAGCCTATAATAACCGTAAGCACCTTCTCGTACTATTAGAATTTGGTAAAATAGTGATTATAGCTCGTATCCTATCTAGGGTTAGGTAGTTCTGTAGCTAGGTAGGCTAACCAGGACTAATCTGCTCAGCGGAAGGAGAGTAACCTACCAGAGGCGAACAGCTTGCTTAGTATAGACCTTCACGCCCGAAAAGGGAGTGAAGGCCCTCTTAAGGGGGGGGAGCTTTTACAAATATTACTGCTGTTCGCCCTCGTAACTTTGATTGTAAGTAATATCAGCCTGACTGAAACCGGGGAAGACGTTGTCTAGAGTAGGAGCGTCTGCAATTCAAACTTTAACGTCCGTTGAAAAGGAGGTAGCATTTAGCCATTTTTTCCCTTATAGGAAAATTCCCATATCAGCCTTAAAAATAGGTGGTCCTAAGGTCCTTTTTCCTTTCTACCTGTCTCTTGGCGAATGTTTTGAAACAGAACGCGGATGCTGGGATGACTGTTTGACCCAGGCCGGTCAGGAAACTTCAGAGAGAGAGACTCAAGCTTCCGAAGAGACAACACGTCCGTCGGGGCCTCTTCTCCCTTTCTTTGTCTATTATTCTATTAGTGAAGTGAAGAAGCAATTGCGAAGACTTCTCGGCGGTTGCTGGTGCGCACAGCGTTCATTCTAAGGTAAAGTCGCTGGTTTGTTCAAAACTTCGCCCATTCTTTTATCTTTGTCTGTATTTCGCATTTCCTTTGTTTCCTCCTTCATCCATCACTTACGGTATAGGTGTTCACGAAGTCTAGATTAAGCCAAATTATTATATTGTTAGCTTCAACCCCATTATTCCAGTAAAATACCTAGGATTTAGGGTAAGCAAAACAGTTTTAAGTCTCGATGCTTTTGTATGCCTCGCGTTCGATGTTGGGAAGAACCGTTGCGTTTGAAATCTAAAATTCATCTCAAATATTCTTGTTAAGGTTAATTACCCTTAACTGGCGACCTTTGGCTAATTAACGACTGTCTTTGAGGTTAACTTTTGGCTTCAAGTGGCAGGTTACGCGTATTCTTGGTCTGCAGGGCCGTAAAAATTACGTAAATTGAATAATAAATGATCAGCCGAGACCCTACACGTAACAATATATATATATATATATATATATATATATATATATATATATATATATATATATATATATATATATATATATATATATATATATATATATATATATATATATATATATATATATATATATATATATATATATATATATATATATATATATATATATATATATATATATATATATATATATATATATATATATATATATATATATATATATATATATATATATATATATATACATTAGTGTGAAATCGAGGCTATTCCTCAGCAAAATAGCAAGAAGGCACTAAAGCAGACAGCTTGGTACATGGTTTTCCTTTATTCAGGGCGGCCTACGTTTGAGATCCTTGTCTCATCCTCAAGGCTAAAAATACAAAGTAAAATATACAAATACAGCAAGAAGATTTAGGATATATGTACAAATAAAATATGATAAAGTAAAACATCAGTAAAAAAGGTAAATCTAAAATAAAATTGTTAAAAAAAAAAAAGAGAAAGAAATAGAAAATTTTTAACTAACAGACCTTATTCCTCGAAGTTCAGTTGCTGTATGAAAAACAATAAACATAAGGTGGGGTGTGGTTTAAGCTATATACAGGGGCGTGGACGAGGAATGATTGTTCAAAGAGGGAACAAGCTTTTTGATCGCTAACGATTCAAGAATAGGGAGGTGGTGTTCGTGTTGACTAGTTAGTATAATCTTAAAATCATTATAGTTTATTTTACTTTTTGCATAGATTTATGTGGTTTCTAATATTGGATGTTTCGGGATTAGACAACTTGCACCCAGTGCGAAAGCTAACGCCAATATGTGCGTCACATCTGACCTTAAGCAGTCGGCGTGTGTTTCCCACGTATGTCTGACAATGGCATTGACAGCAAGTAAATAAATAAACAACACCGGACTGCATTAAAAGGGGCAGTTTTTCTTTGTGACGAAACATACCGCCAATAGTTCTTGGGTTCTTAAATATGAGCTTCACGTCAACTGCAGGAAAATAATTCATTAAAATCCTTTTTAGATTGGGTAGGAAAGAGGTGTCATGCGTGAACGGAAAACTTATATAATATGTTAATTTATGTGCCAAGTGTGTGGTAGCAGGAGGGTGAAAGGACTTATCCAATGCTCTCTTAACATACTTTAAAAATAAATTGGATGGATAGCAGTTGGATTTAAAATAATCATAAAGAAAACCTATTTCCTTGTGAAAAAGATGCCAGTCGGATGTAAGTGTTATGGCCCTGTGGAGGAGAGTGGACAGGGAATTCAATTTAAAATTATAAAAGCACGAACTGTAAAAAAATTCTGCCCAAGACCAGTAAAGGTTTTCTTGCGGAACACACCAGTATGAAATCTCTTTTCTTCACGGATGACGATGGTGTCTAAAAAGGATAATTGGTTATTATTTTCTAATTCATAAGTAAATTTAATGTTATTATGTAGCGAATTAGCATACTGCAAAAACTGGTCACAGTGGTGACGTTCTTTAAAAAGGACAAAAGTGTCGTCAACATAACGGCGATAAAATAACGGCTTGAAAACAGAGGGACAGCTGTCCAGCAGCTCTCTCTCGAATTTGTGCATAAAAATATCAGCAAAAATGCAGCAATGGATTACCCATTCCTACACCTT
>NC_089750.1:41564026-41749026 GCF_040412425.1 Macrobrachium rosenbergii | reverse complement strand
TAAACAAAAACAGTTACCCTATCATAGACAAAATTACATTTTTCGTATAATGTAATGATAATGTCAGTATATCGGTAGTAATTTCCTTTTAGCTATGAAATAATAATATCTAAATGCGTTATATGGCAACCCTGTGGGCCTAGTACGCATCAGCGAAAGCCAGGAATGCCGCAGGGCAGGCAGTGACGTCAGACAGTCAGTCAGTAGCAGCTCAGAGCTTGACTAAGTAAGACGTCGCGCTGCCCAACCTGAGCCGTGTTTTGACACTCGCTTCATCTAGCTTCATTTAGCCAAGTTATATTACTTTGCAAGTCTATTGTTATATATTTTGGCTTTTCAAATATGTCATAAAAACATCAAAATGTGTAACAGCAAGCAAATAAATACACAGAGAAGCAAAAAATATCGTATATCTCAAAACTAAAGTTATCGACATTCAAACTGCATCTCCTCCATAACGAATGCACCGATCTCAATTAAACAAAAAGCAAACGAAAGCTAAATAAATTGTCTACAAACAAATAGAGAGTTTTTTTTCATTTTGTCCCTCGAAAATTTTTGGGGAATTTTTTTCCAAAAAATCAATCGAAGTTTTTTCAAAAAACGAAAAATATTCATAAAAAAAGAAAAAAAAAATTGAAAAAATGCTCTCTTACTTTGTTCTAATATATAATATCTGTCTACCACGTAAATTTGAGCTCTTAGTTTGCAGAAGTTATGGAGGAGATGCATTTTGAAAAATTTTTGGGGGGGGTGGGGTTACCAGCTAATGGGGGGCAGAAGACGAAAATTATGGTTACAGTCCTTTGCCCTATACAAAAATAAACCCAGGCACAAAATTTGAAACTGATTCATTAAAAAACACGGGAGTTATTAGCGAAAAACGATTTTATCAAACGCTCCTCATATCGTTATAAAACTTTGAAGGCCGATATCTCAAAACTAAAGTTATCGACATTCAAACTGCATCTCCTCCATAACGAATGCACCGATCTCAATGAAACAAAAAGCAAATGAAAGCTAAATAAATTGTCTACAAACAAAGAGAGAGTTTTTTTCATTTTGTCCCTCGAAAATTTTTGGGGAATTTTTTTCCAAAAAATCAATCAAAGTTTTTTCAAAAAACGAAAAATATTCATAAAAAAAAAGAAAAAAAATTGAAAAAACGCTCTCTTACTTTGTTCTAATATATAATATCTGTCTACCACGTAAATTTGAGCTCTTAGTTTTTTCAGAAGTTATGGAGGAGATGCATTTTGAAAAATTTTTGGGGGGGTGGGGTTACCAGCTAATGGGGGCGGAAGACGAAAATTATGGTTACAGTCCTTTGCCCTATACAAAAATAAACCCAGGCACAAAATTTGAAACTGATTCATTAAAAAACACGGGAGTTATTAGCGAAAAACGATTTTATCAAACGCTCCCCTTAAGCGACTGAAAACGAAAAAATGTATATGTTTTTTGTCTTCCAAAGATATACCTTTAAGTTTTTAAAACAGTATGAACTAGGTATTTATTTATCTAGCTATCTATTTATTTCTCACATTCTACCCTTGGCAAGAGAGGAGGGAGAGAGAGAGATTTTTCAGGATACGTACCCTTTGTAGTGGTTGGCAACACTAACCACCCAACCCTTGCTGTCAGGTTACTTGACATATTTGACAGGTACACCCTCCCCCATGAGCTCCAAGACTAAGGAAAAAAAATTGGGGGTGAAATTTGTTTTTTTTTTTTTCATTTACTTACTACAGAAATGCATAAATGTTTTAATTACAGTATATTATTATTATATTATTATTATCATTATTATTATTATTATTATTATTATTATTTGAAAATTAGTACTTATTGTTAGGTAAATCATTTATTTATCATAGAAAACAAATAAACATAACATAAAAATTCTCTTATCTCAGTAAGAGAGAGAGAGAGAGAGAGAGAGAGAGAGAGAGAGAGAGAGAGAGAGAGAGAGAGAGAGAGAAGAAATGAAAAAGGAAGGAAGAAAGAGAGAAACATTATGCATTATTTCACCTTCTTACATATTACTGAAGCTTACAGTATTTTTATTATTATATTATTATTTTATTATTATTATTTAATGTTATTAATCTTAATATCTGAAATTTAGTAAATCATTATCATAAAAAATGTAGTCATGGAAATAACATCAAAATACACTAATTAGTGAATATTTCTTGGCAAAAAAGTATTTAGTCATGGAAATAACACCAAAATACACTAATTAGTGAATATTTCTCGACGAAAAAGTTCGCAAGAGAGAGAGAGAGAGAGAGAGAGAGAGAGAGAGAGAGAGAGAGAGAGAGAGAGAGAGAGATCTTTCAGTACATCTGGCAACATTGACCACCCAACCCTTGCTGTCAGATTACTTGACATATTTGACAGGTTCACCCTCCCCTATGAGTTCCAGGACTAAGGAAAAAAGATTGGGGGTGAGATTTGTTTGTTTAAATTTTTTCATTTACTTACTACAGAAATGCATAATTGTTGTAATTACAGTATATTACTATTATATTATGTGGTCTATCACAATCATCCTATTCGACCGGGTGGTTTTTATAGTGTGGAGTTCGGGTTGCATCCTGCCTCCTTAGGAGTCCATCACTTATCTCACTATGAGCGCTGTTTCTAGTAGCACACTTTCCTGCATGAGTCCTGGGGTTACTTCAGCACCTAGTTTTTCCAAATTCCTTTTCATGAATCTTGGGATCGTACCTAGTGTTCCTATGATTATGGGTACAATTTCCACTGGCATATCCCATATCCTTCTTATTTCTATTTTCAGGTCTTGATATTTATCAATTTTTCTTCTTTCTCATCTACTCTGGTGTCCCATGGTATTGCCACATCAATGAATGATACTTTCTTTTTGATTTTGTCAATCAACGTCACGTCTGGTCTACTGGCACGTATCACCCTGTCTGTTCTGATACCATAGTCCCAGAGGATCTTCGCCTGATCGTTTTCTATCACTCCCTCAGGTTGGTGTTCGTATCACTTATTACTGCAAGCTAGCTGGTGTTTCTTGCACAGGCTCCAGTGGAGAGCTTTTGCTACTGAATCATGGCTGGTTCTGTGCAAGCGCTGGACATTCACTTGCTATGTGGTTTATGGTATCGTCTTTCATACTGCACTTCCTGCATATGAGTGACGTGCTTCCATCTACCTTTCTTTGGATCTATCTGGTTCTTAGGGCCTGATCTTGTGCCGCTGTTAGCATTCCTTCTGTTTCCTTCTTGAGTTCTCCACTCTGTAGCCATTGCCATGTTTCATCGCTGGCCAGTTCTTGTCTGTCTCAGGTATTGTCCGTCCATTGGTTTGTTGTGCCATTCCTCTGTTCTGTTTTTCATTCTCCTGTCTCTGTATATTTCTGGGTCTTCGTCTACTTTTATCAGTCCTTCATCCCATGCACTCCTTAGCCACTCATCATCATTGGTTTTCAGATATTGCCCCAGTACTCTGCTCTCGATGTTGACGCAGTCCTCTATGCTTAGTAGCCCTCTCCCCCCTTCCTTTCGTGTTATGTATAGTATGTCTGTATTTGCTCTTGGGCGTAGTGCTTTGTGTATTGTTGTGTGTTTTCTGGTTTATGCTGCAGAGTTCAGCCTTTGTCCACTCCACTACTCCCGCGCTGTATCTGATTACTGGTACTGCCCATGTGTTTATGGCTTTCCTCATGTTTCCGACATTGAGTTTTGACTTGAGTATTGCCTTTAGTCTCTGAATATATTCTTTCCTCATCGTGTCCTTCATCTCTTGGTGTTTTATATCCTTTCCTTCTATTATTCCCAGGTGTTTGTATCCTGTCTCATCTATGTGTTTGATGCTATTCCGTCTGGTAGCTTTATCCCTTCAGTCCTTGTTACTTTGCTGTTTTGTATGTTGACCAAGGTGCATTTTTCTATTGCAAACTCTATTCCAAACTCCATCCTGATGTCCCCAGATACTATCCTTACAGTCTGAATTAGGGTATGTACTTCCTTGATGCTCTTACCATACAGCTTGATGTCGTCCATGAACATCAGATGGTTAATTCTGTTGCCTCCTTTCTTGAGTTGGTACCAGCATCCATCTTCTGCAGTACTTTTGTCATGGGAATCATGGCTACTAAGAAGATTAGTGGGGACAGTGAGTCACCTTGAAAGATCCCTCTCCTTACATTAACCTCTGTTAGTCTTATCCCAGAGCTTGTAAGTACTGTATTCCAGTTGCGCATCCTTTCCTGTCGAGTGACTCGCCTCTCTCTCTCTCTGAACTCTGTTCCTATTTCTAAGGTATGTTAATCAAGACCTAGCTTACAAAAAATAAAGTTTATTATGCAAGTCTAACAACAAGTCATGTAAAACGAAATTATGCATGATAGATAATAAATCCCATTAAGCCAATGCCCCCAAAAGCAAAACTAATCAGTTACAAGAAAACAATGCGTGGGGATTAATTCCAGTCTCCCACTAAGTCCCTCTAAACATTCCACATTATCCAAGTCTATTTCCAAATAACTTTCTATATATATATATATATATATATATATATATATATATATATATATATATATATATATATATATATATACATAAAACCAAGAACATAATGTCCGAAAACAAACAATACAGTACCCTTAATACAGTCTTGTGTGTTCTTAAGACATCACTGGCAGTCAAGTGTACAGCTCAACAACATGAAACGCCTGACGACCAAATAAGCCTATGGGTTACAGCAGCTACAAGCATCTTGAGCTGGCAAACAGTCATTGATGCCTTGACAATGACGACAATTATATCTTTTGATATGCTTATTCCAGCTCCCCCTGCCCCACCTCCATATGATGATCATTGGTCTCTTTGGTGAAGGCAAGGATAACAAAAACTAATAACTACCTTCTAAATAAACATAACAACCATTAAAATAAGAGAGATATAAATCTTACAAGTTCTTCCTTTACAGTGAATGTGTTACTAAGCCTGTGAAATGGACATTTATTGCTAGTTTATTGAGAGAGCAGGCCGCTTATAAAGCGGCGTGCGGACGTCAGTACAAAGACATACATGGAATACAGGTGACCCGAGGTCAATTGTTCTCAATGTGAAACAGGACAGGTAAATACAAATAACATGTCAAAATAAATTACAAGAATGGACACAATAATGTTGACACATGTACAACATAAAAGGGCACAAATGGATAAGCAACAGATACACACTTACATAAATAAAACATGGCTAATTAGCCTGACGTAAGTTCATGGGAAAGGCACCATAGAAAACGGGAGGTTCACTAGAGAAAACCCGTTGAGCGGGGACTTTACAATACTCCTTTGTTGGATGAGTCAGTAGAGCTGCGGACTGTCACTCGATGGGCCGGAGTTCAATTCCCCGGCCGGCTGATGAAGAGTTAGAGGAATTTATTTCTGGTGATAGAAACTCATTCCTCGTTATAATGTGGTTCGGATTCCACAATAAACTGTAGGTCCCATTGCTAAGTAACCAATTGGTTCTTAGCCACATAAAAAATAAGTCTAATCCTTTGGGCCAGCGCTAGGAGAGTTGTTAATCAGCTCAGTGGTTTGGTAAAACTAAGTTATACTTAACTTACAATACTCCCCCCCAAGACGTTGGTAACGTCTGATTAAAGTAAGTATCTGCTGGGGGACTGGAGAGTGCCGCAGCTCCGCAATGTCTGTTGGGGGTTGCGGTGTGGGTTGCTGGCTACAGTGTTGCCTGGGTCCGGGGCTTTCCGGGGGCGTCTGTGCGACTTTCTTGTGGGCGGGGTGGGCTGCGGGGGCAATGACTCCTGCAGAGGTGCTGAGGGGTGTCGTCGACGTCCTCCTCCAACAGTGCGGGCTTGAGGCGGTCTATTGACACCCAGTCGTCCTTCCTGTGAATGGCCAGCCAGAAAGCTTTATTGTTTCTCTCGAGCCTTGTTAAGGGCGGGCGGACAACATTGTTCCTGACGAAGACATGGGTGGTGGAGAACAGGCAGGGAGGCATGAAAGGCATTGTCTCCTGTCGGTATACGTCCACTGGCAGGGGGCAAACTTTCCGACCATGTCACGGAGCCTCTGGACTGTCAGGTTGTGGCGATCCCCCGTGATGAGCTCGCCCAGGACTACAAGAAATCCCCATAGACTTTTTCTGCTGTGGACAGGTCGCCGTTGGCTCTGGGGGTGGTCCTCAGCCCGAGGAGGACCCAGGGCAGCTAGTACTTCCAATCTTTGGCGGTGCAGTGGGCCATGAGGGACGCCTTCAGGGAACTGTGGAATCTTTCCACCAATCCGTTGGCTGCGGGGTTGTAGGCGGTGGTGCTGTGGTGAGTGGTCCCCAGCAGGCATGCCAGGGCGGACCAAAGCTTGGACAGGAAGGCTGGACCCCTGCCTGTTGTTATGTGGTCCAGGACACCGAACCGGCTGATCCAGCTGGAGAGGAGGGCCTCGGGGCACGCACTGGCGGTGGCTTCTTGCATGGGCATCGCTTTGGGCCACCTGGTAGAGTGGTCAACGACTGTCAGGAGATACCTGGCCCCCCCCTAATGGGGAAAGGGGGCCTACTACGTCGACATGGACATGTCCGAAGTGCCTCCCCGGCTGGGGAAACTCGCCCACCCCCGACTCGGTGTGTTGCCCTACTTTGCTGGTCTGGCACTGGATGCACTGCCTCGCCCAGGCCGTCATGTCCTTCCGCATGCCGTGCCAGATGAACTTCTCTGCCAGCAGCTTGGCCGTCGTCCTGCCGGAGGGGTGGGACAGCCCGTCGATGACTTCGAACACCAGACGGCGACTCGAGGCGGGTACCAGTGGGCAGGGGTGGCCGGTGCTTACGTTGCTCAGCAGTGATGGCGAGGGGCACATCCTTCCACCTGAGCGACGTGATGGAGGTGCGGTAGATTGGAACCTCTGGGTCGGTGGCCTGCTCCCGGGCGAGGTCCTTGTAGTCAATCCCGAGCTGCACTGTGTTGAGCTCGATCCTCAAGAGGGCGTCTGCTACAGGGTTCTTCCTGCCAGGGAGGTATTTGATTGTGCAGGTTAACTCTGCCATGGCCGCGAGATGCCACTGCTACCTGGAGGACCATGCGTCCCCCTGCTTTGTGAAGGCGTGGACCAGTGGCTGGTGGTCCGTCCAGACTGTGAAGGCGTGGACCAGTGGCTGGTGGTCCGTCCAAACTGTGAAGGGCGTGCCCTCCAGGAGGAATTTGAAGTGGAGTACCACCCGATAAACTGCGCAGAGTTCCCTGTTGAAGGTGCTGTAGTGGGACTCTGCGGGACTGAACTTCCTGCTGAAGAAGGCAATGGGCTGGGGGGCCGGCGACAACCTGCTCCAGGACGGTCCCACAGGCGTCGTTGCTGGTGTCTGTCGTCAGCTGGAGGGGGGTGTTGGGGTCCTGGTGGGCCAAGGCGGTTGCCTTGGCAAGGGCTGCCTTCGTCAGGGAGAAGGCCCGCTGTTGGTCGGGGCCCCACACTAAGGACTTCAGGTGGCCCTTCAGGATCTCCATCTGGGGAGCCATAGTGTACGCGACCCCAGGGATGAACTTCCTGTAGTAGTTGACCATCCTGAGGAATTCCTGTATGGCCTTGACGGAGGTAGGGGTGGGGAACCTGGTAATGGCTGCGACCTTCGATGCGAGTGGACGGACGCTCCCCGGGGACATCTCGTGGGCCAGGAAGTCAACTCTTTCAACACCAAAGGTGCATTTGTCAAACCTGAAGACGAGGCCGTTCTCCTGTAGGTGCTGCAGAACCCTCCGGATGTGCCGCAGGTGTTCTTTGTGGGATCTGGAAAAAATCAAAATGTCATCTACGTAACAGATGCAGAAGTTCAGGTCCCCAAGGATGCTGTCCATCAGTCTCTGGAAGGTTGCCCCCGCGTTCCTCAGGCCGAAGGTGAAGACGTAGGACCCAAAAGCGTGATGATGGCAGCTTTGGGGATGTCCTCTGGAGCTACTGGTACCTGAAAGCAGGATTTCAACAGATCCAATTTAGAAAATATTTTGGCCCCGTGAAAAGAGGCAGTGAGATCTTGCATGTTTGGGAGAGGGTAGTGATCTGGTTTCGTGGCGAGGTTGAGCCGCCTGTAGTCGCCGCAGGGTCTCCAGGAGCCATCCAGTTTCTGCACCATGTGGAGGGGGGAGGCCCACAGGCTGGAGGCCTTCCTGCATATGCCCATACGCTCCATCTCGGCGAAAACGTCCTTGGCCTCCTGAAGTCGTCGAGGGGGAAGCCTCCGGAACTTTGCGTGCGTTGGGGGCCCTTTGTTTTGATGTGGTAGTAAACTCCGTGCTTGGCAGGGGCCCTGGGCACCTGACGCAGTTTGAGCTTGAAGACATCGGGGAACTCCTTCAAGAAGTTGGACTGACTGGTGCGGAGCGACGGAGCAGACGGTGGGCGCGCTGGGGCCCGTCACCAGGCGAAGGGACTGGCAGGAGTCGGTGTCCATCAGGCGCTTGCGACCAACGTCGACTGCCAGACCGAAGTGGGCGAGGAAGTCCACACCCAGGAGTGGGGTCCTCACGTCCGCGATGATAAAATTCCATCTGTACCTCCGGCCAAGGATGGAGATGGACAGGAGCTTGGTGCCGGGTCCGGCAGGCGTTTGTGGTCCTCTCTGGATGGCGGGAACACTGATCGTACAGCCCCAGTGTCGATCAGCATCATCCTGCCGGAGATGGTGTCGTGGACGTAAAAACCTACTGGTTCTGGGCTCCTGGATTCTTCTGCTGCCATGGCTGTTGGCCGCTGCCGCCTCCATTTTTTGGATGGGCGAAAGGGCAGGGGGATTGACAGTTCCGTGCGTCCTTGCTGTACCGCTGGTGGTAGTACCAAGGCCCCGGTAGTTGTTTCTTCTGGTGATGGGTTGGCCGCCTTCTGGTGACGGCGTTTATCTCCCCCTCCGCAGCCTCCTCCTGCTGGAGGGAGTTGATGGGGTGTGCGGGCATGGATGTCCGCGTCCGCTTCGCTGCCCTCGTGAAGTCAGTCAGCTGCTGCACCGTCCTTATCAGGTCTTCAAGGGGTAGGGTGTAAGGCTCCAGGATCTGGATCCGAACCTCTGGGAGGAGTTGACAGAGGAAGATCTCCCTTGACAGGCTTATCTCCGAGTGCCTGCCGCTGCCGTCTGTCCCGGGTAGGATGAGGAGGTCCTGGATGACATTCCACGTCTCCCGGAGGTTCTGGTCGTGTCAGGGGTTGTTGGCCAGGTCGAGGGTGTGGGGGGCCCTCTCGGAGACCGGCAGGGAGCAGGTCTCGACGAGAGTGGCCTTCAGCTTTTGGTAGGTGGCGGGACTTGCAGCAGACACCCACGGGGTGATCTTCCGGTAGACCTCTTCCGGGAGGGCGTTTATTACGGCGTCTGCCTGCAGCACCTTGTCAGTCAGTCCTGCCAGCCTGAACTGCCTCTCGACCTTGTAGAGCCATGATGACAGGTTGCTGTGAGTAAAAGGTGGCAGCTTTATGGCGAGGGCAGACCTTGTTTGGTCAGTCAGGAAGGGCAGTGTGCGAGGAGCGGGTACCGGAGTGGAGGAGCGCGCGAGCCTTGGCATGGGGGAGGGCACGAGCGGGTTCTACGCGAGGGAGATATCAGATTCCGCAAAGTTCACAGTCATTTGTATGTGGGAGGGAATGTCCGCGTCCATGCTCGCTTCTGCACTCTCACTTGGAGTGGGTTACTCTCGCATCAATACACGCTTAGGAGCGTGCCGTGTGGGTCTGCTAATGATGCCGGTGATCTGCCGACGAGGGTTGGTACGCCCAAACGCTTTGTTAAAGCACCATCTTTAGTCCGTTAGGGGCATGGGGTAGTTCACTGGGACAAGACTAAGTCACCGTATTGGTCCGCTAATGGCTCTGGGAACCACTCAGGGGTCACCACTGAGATGTGCTAAAAAGAGAGCAGGTGGACATTTATTGCTAGTTTATTGAGAGAGCAGGCCGCTTATAAAGCGGCGTGTGGACTTCAGTACAAAGACATACATGGAATACAGGTGACCCGAGGTCAATTGTTCTCAATGTGAAACAGGGCAGGTAAATACAAATAACAAGTCAAAAATAAATTACAAGAATGGACACAATAATGCTCTGACACATGTACAACATAAAAGGGTACAAATGGATAAGTAACAGATACACATTTACATAAATAAAACATGGCTAATTAGCCTGACCTAAGTTCATGGGAAAGGCACCATAGAAAACAGGAGGTTCACTAGAGAAAACCCGTTGAGCGGGGACTTTACAAGCCTAGTAAGCATAAAAACAAAAGTAAACAAAATGATCTAAAAATACAACACAGTACAAGTACAAACAAGAAGACAACGAACTGAAAATACAAAAAAAACACTGAAATCCTGCAAACTTGTTGCAAAAATGCAAAATTTACTGTAGACATGACCAAACACTAATTACTCACTGGGAAATATGGGTGAATGAAAATACATTAATCTCTCGATTATCTGGATCAACAGAGCCAAGGAGCTGTTGGATAAGGTAAAAATTCAGGTAAAGTCAAATTAAACTCAACGGGAGTCAAATAGCAACTCAGTAGCCTTACTCCCCCTACCTTGTCAATACCGCATAAGCGCAGACAATCAATATCTTGTAAACAACCACCATCATATTTAAACTGAAAACTTGATGCAAAAGGTAAATAGCTAGCTTAATTTTGCTTGTTTGCAACAAAATACGGTATAACATACAACTACCCTTAAAAAAGCAAACCAATTCGCAAAAGGTTGCACTACAGGATCAAAATGAGTATCACTTTTTCATTTTACCCAAACTCATTGCAGTCTTCAAAACACACTGTACACAAAAAACCTACAAACATAAAAATACTTTTTCCCCTGCACTTACCTATGTGCCCTGCCCTTGATGCCTACAATGGCCAGACTTTTAAAAACTTGTAAGGAGGTTTACTAGTCCTCCACCACCTCCCCGCTGTACAATGAGGGAAAATGCTCTTTGTTACCAAGTGCATTAACACTTTCCAGATGTAGCCCAATTAAAGAAAGATATTTTTATCACACTATGTCTATCAGCCATTAAAAAAGCAAAAAATCATGATGACATATACATTTCTGCCAACAGCGGGAAAGATTAAGAAAAAACATGAGTGCTTTTCCACCTTTCCCTCTTTTGCTTTGTCGTTTTTATTAGTTTTTCATTTTTTGGGGTTATTCATAATTCTATGCAACAAAAATTACTGTATGATAAAACACCGGGAGTATTATAGGCAATATGCATGTACAGAGGTGTGTTTCTTAGCACAGTACAGGTTGTTCTCTCTCTCTCTCTCTCTCTCTCTCTCTTCTTTAGCAGTGTGCATGAATTATTTCATTACAAGTTACAGTACAGTACTGTAATATTGTTTAATAAAATGTGGAAAAGCATAAACTTGAAAAAACATAAAACAAAAAAAGCTCCAATGAAGTCAAACACTTGCCTACCCCTATCCACCCATTCCTTCCCATCCCAGCCTGGAAAACTCCTTCCCCAACCACCCACCTTCCCAAACAACCCTTTCTCTGCGTGTTTATTCCTGTAAACAGCCTTAATGTTGCTCCCTTCCCATCGCACCCAGCCTTCAGACCCACCTCACCCTTACTTGGAAACTTTCCCTTGCCTCGCAAACCCACCAAAATACTTTCTCAGTCTGTTCATGAGTGTAAGCAGTGTTATCAACATTTCCTTAGACTTGTGCAGTATTGCCAACCATACGAGTGGTTAAATTCATTTGGAATTTATATATATTATATACACAGCTTTGGTCCCTGGGGTTATGTGTGTCAAGATAATGTCAAGCTTCAGATCACATGAGTTCAGGAAAATCAAGGGAAACTGTACCTTCTAAGCTGAGCAAATTACACTGTTGTGCCGATATACTCTATAAAAGGTGGAAAACTGTTAAAATAACTAGATGTATTAGTTCTGAAAAGATACAATGAAAATATATAAGGAACTGGTGCACTGCCGAGCACAAAAGCTGGATAAATTCAGCAAAGTCATGAACAGCACTATACACTTACAAACTGTAAAATAGGTAGTAGGTGCTGAACTGAAGCTCTTAGATGCATGTGCATTGACTGTTGCTAATCTGATTGTCTGACAAAAGACTACTGAGTCTGGAGACATTCAAGACCACAAATGTGGGCTAATTAAGACTAATGGGGTTGTGAAGAAACAATGAGTTGTAATGCCTGAAACCAGAGAGCCCTTTATATATAGGTGTTTCAGATATAGTTTTAAGTGTTCTTACACCTTAAAGAACAGTTCTAATCAAGATGAAAAATATTAGCGTAATATATTAAAAAAATATCTAATTCAAAAACTTGTCTGCAGATAAATACCTACACATCTACAAGCATTTCTAGCAAGTAAACATGCAATTACAGGTGCAATAAAATCATTCATTTGGAAAGCTGCAAATAAATACATGAAACAGAAAAAGAAAGGAAAAGTAACTTAAAAAATAAAAATGCAGTATTCTAACACCCTGTCATGCAGTTACTGTATTAAGAATTGAAATAAACAATAGTACAGTCACTTCCTGTGCATTAGCGAAGTTCTGTCACAATCAAAATCAACATAAAACGTCAGTTTAATACCTTTGTACAAATTACAACTTGCAGTTTTTAGTTAGAAGACAAAAGAATGAGTAACCTATCAACATACACCAGGATGTGCCAGGAATGAGGTACTGTACATACAAAATATGGGTAAATATTTTATAGATATCAGTGATTCAAGCACACCTTCAGGTTTTATTTTCACAACAGTGTCAAAAGGTACTGGAAATCTTGTATCAAAGCAGTACATAAAATATACTACAGGTCTACCAAAGTGAAACAGGTTTAAACAATGATACTCTGGAAGTCATTAAAATATAAGGGTATGGCAAAAATCCTAATTTCATCATGAACAGTCATTCTTTCATGGCACAGAAATCTCATATCAAAATCATTGGCAACAATTATTCTTTTCTAAAAGAGGATATGAAAGACCTAGAAAATCCATTAAGTTGTATGTAATTCAAGTGTTAATAATAACTAGGATTCAACAGCATGACTGTTCCTGTATGCAGTATCTCCATATCACGATACACACTGATGCTTTAGTTACATTTTCAAACAAACAGGGCTGCAATTAAAGCTTCATAAATAGCAAAACAAAGAAAATTAAAACCACCCCAATGAAAGGTTAAGTTGTAAGCTTCAAGATTAATTACGGATCATTAAGTGTCTGCATACATGAGATAATAGTGAAAAGGTTAGTTAGAGATGGTGCCATTTTTGTGTATGTGTATATGTACATATCAGGGGAACCAAAACTTATACCTATCACCATCACCACCAGCATGTCGAATCATGTACATTATGTCATCAAAAGTTTCAAATAGAGCACTGAAACAAGAAAAAAATTACAAGTTGTTTGTACATTATACATCTCTTCCACATTAATTGCTAACACATGTCTACTGGCCACACAGCATGACTAGAAATTATCAGCTCTTAATGTTTCTCATTGTTTGAACACAGCAAATGGAACTGGAGAACTTGAGAGGCTTTTCCTCTTTTTAACAAACTAAATTTAACATCTTATACTCATCTGAATCTCTTTAAAAACTATTTTAACAGCATTAAAAATTAAAGCATTATTTTCCGTTTTGTTGAGTACAATGGACTTTTTAAATCAATCGCATACCAATGCTTATATTTACCTAAACTTGAATTTTCCCAAAATTATTCTAAACTAATGGAATTTGCATTCAACATAATAATAATAGTTATTATTATTATATTTTGGAAGAAGTCCCTCATTAAGACTTACTTCACTGAAAAGAATGGCATTTCGTCTGTATGCAGGTGACCTTATACAGCACCTTGAGCAGCGAGCCCATAGAAGTGGTGCCCCCGTGCCAGCTAATCAGTACATCCGTCACTCAACATGACTCGCAGTAACAAGAGAGAAGATCCCCGGCCATTACCATCCAATCGAAAATTGACCACCTTCTTTGCAAACCCATTTCTGGGTATAAATAATTGTGTGTACCCCTGGTGCAATTCACCTTTCGTAACTGGTAGTGTGAACTATCAAAACGTCAGAATAATAAATAAACTTTGGTCAGCTCCTTTATGATTACTGTACCTGGAGAAACGAAGAAATTCATACACCAGGCTGAGAAGGTGCAGTAAAAGCTCAACAGCATACAAAGTGCCGTTCATTTCAATGAGGTATTATTATTAAAATTATCATAACTTAATTTTCTACACAAGTAAATTATAGAATGCTTGTCCCTTTAGTATATTATCAATATTATCTTTTAACACTAAGCCATAGTTACTAATACTGGGTGGCTCCCATGAAATGAAATGACAATGATCACTCCCACATTCACACAAACTGCTGGATCATGGCTAAACCACATGCAGAAAATTTCCACAACACTAGTAGCTTCATACCTCAAAAACAGAGGGCTCATCAGCAGTGTGTCAAACCCACTACACACTGCAACATTCACTGCATGCACTCTCACTTCCTGGATGTGGAGGTCCTCCTTCACAATGCCTCCTCACTCCCTCTATCCCTCCCTTTCTTAATTAAGTCTTTCTCTCCTCTTTCCTACCAGAAATTTACAAATTATATACTCTTTTTACTAACTTATTGCTCTCACTCCACATGAATGAACCATCTCAATACACTCTGATCCATCCTTTCCCCTACAATATCCCTTTTGGCATTCCTTGTATATATCTCCACATTTCTCACCCTTGCAATTCTTACACCACACATGCTACTCAATTGACCTTATATCCCACATGCTACTTCATTAATCTCTAAGGTTTCCACCTTCTTTTATTGGCATTTAACATCCACACTTCAATTTCATTGAAGCAGTTGGTTGAATAATCCCTTCATACATTCCAACCTTGGATTCAATAGACACTTCAAGTTTCCCGCAAATCTTTTACATACATCCTGCTACCCTTCTTGCTTCACCTACTCTGTGACTTGCCTCTTTTCTCATTCTACCATCGCCTATAACTTCAACTCCTATCTGCTGTACAAGAATATATTACTTCCATCCTCGCAACGTGTATACAGACTTTCACGGTTCCAACGTTCTGACTCCCATTCACCCTTATATCCTACTCTTGTTCATATTTACTCTTAACTTTCCCTTTCTGAAAACACTTTCTAACTCTTTCCTCT
The DNA here is from genome assembly GCF_040412425.1 of Macrobrachium rosenbergii. NCBI lineage: Eukaryota > Metazoa > Arthropoda > Malacostraca > Decapoda > Palaemonidae > Macrobrachium > Macrobrachium rosenbergii. The sequence goes on along the minus strand of NC_089750.1, from coordinate 41,733,818 downwards.
AACCTCTATAGTTTCTCGTCACTATCTGCAATCCACACTCCATTCACAACCCATCTTCTCCCAAAATTTTGCACGTGCATCTAATACCTTTTCTCTGAGTTCTCATATCATTCCATCTATAAAGTTATTAAACACCCATTCAGCAGCAACTGTATATCAAACCAGTCAACCTTTCACATGCAAACTCTAAAACACACTTCACTTCTACAATAAAATTTGTGACTGCTCTCTACAGTTTGCCCTCAATACTATACATCCTAAGCACCCTCCATTCTCTAGGTCTGCATATGCCAGATACTGCTTTTTCTTTTTACTTTCACTTTTCACATAATTGTTTCATAACACACACTTGATACACATTCTTGTTTTCTCAGAAGCACTGTTCATAAAGTGTTATAGATAACAAGGTTTTTGAAAACTTTGAAGCAAGTTGTGTGTGTCAAATAAGTCAGGGTCACACATTTTAAAACCCATGACTAAATTGGCAAGGATGTTATTTTGAACTTCATTACTTTACCTGAAAAAGGCTGAATGTACAGTACACTTCAGCATTATTTTCTTTATGATATACTACAAAGTTACAAGTTAAAAATACTGGGTTGTTGGAAATCAAAATTTCTAAAAATGGCAAATTTTTTCTGTTTCACGTGCTGCTGTGAGTTGAATAGAGGAAATTACCATTAACATACTGGGTAAAGTTATCAAACATAGCTAAACTTTAAAGATGTTTCGATATTCTCAGATATGGTCTTTCAGAGTTTTGACTTACACTGAACACAATCATAAAGAAATGAAATTACACCTTTAATTTTCAGTTTTGGGTATCATTAATACAGACCATGAAAACTTTTTCATACTCAATAAGTGATCATCTCTGGACTATTTTCAGTTGTCAAGTGTCTGGTCTTTCCCCACCACTTCAATCAGCAGAGTATTATTCTCAACAGAGCGGGCTTCATAGCTATTCAAGCTACTCAATGTTGCCAAATTTTTTTTCTACAATGCTCCTGCTCCATTCTATCTGCCATCTTCTCCATGACATGGTAAAAATTTGCTATAAATATTGATAAATATGACAAATACAAAGATAGGATCTTCAGCTACAAAGATATGATCTTCAGCGGAAAAACCAATACATAATTTGTTAGTATTTTGTTGCACACTGAATCTTTCCCATGAAACCCAAGAGGCATATTTCCTTTGTAAATCAGCGAGTTGCCATTCATAATATTTACTGGGGTCTATTTCTAAAGAAGTTATTGTATTTTTACACTGCAACAATTTATCACACTAACTTATACACATCTCTGGTTCAGTTTTTTATGTTACCCCAGCCATGGACCTGGAAGGGTGCTCTTGCCAAACAGGTCTTTTTGATGACTTCCACAGTGCAGGTTTATACACACAGATGCCTCCTTGACAGGTTGGGGAAGCCACTAGCAGGAACATCAGGTAACTGTCTTAAGGAGGAGTCATATCAATTTCTGATAACTGGTGGCCATCTCCTTCTCTCTTAGAAAACCGAAGGCTCCAAAGAGGACCCACATCTTGTTGGACCTACACAGCATGACACAGACAACGTTGTATCAGAAGGCTCTGATTTAGTTATGCTGTCTATCCTACAGATGGTTTGGGCAAGGAACTGGCATTTGTCAGTAATCAATCTCATGGGGTCACTCAATGTGACAGCAGACACCCTGTGGAGACAGGTGTCTTCAACCAAGTGAATGTTGGACAAATTCTCATCCCAAGTGACTGCCAGCCTGCTTCCACACCCAGAAGTGGACGTCTGCTACATAGGAGAACCAGCAACTTCTACTGCATGTGTCTCAACTGAGACATTCAGGCAACAGCAAGAGATGCACTCCCACAGGACTGGAACAAATGAAGGGCAATCTACCTACTTCCTCCAGTTTCCCAGATACTGAAGGACTTGAGCAGGCTGCTAAACCTTCAACAAAACTGCCTCTCTAGTGGCCCCAAATAATTTGCTCCACTTAAACAATGGGCAAGGAAATAAATTCAATTGCCATCTATTCTTCTACCCCAGACAGGAGGATGTAAGGTTGTCTAAACACCTCAGTTGTCCCAATACGACCACAAACCATTTGCTCCAAACGATGGTACTCTTGAGCGTCCTGGTATCAGGAGCCCTGATCAGCTAACGTGGCTCTCTTAGACAGGACAATGCTTCATCATGCACATAACTAGCCTTTATTTGCTGTTGTCCCCTGGCCTGTCATTCCTCAGTACCCACTGAAGAGGAAACCCCCCCTATTCTTCTGCAATAACTAACTATTCAAATGAAACATAATGCCTGGTCCGGTCACATCACGTTTACTGAATGTCATGTCTACCTTCCCAGATGATCCTTCTTTCTTGCACCCTACCACTTAATTGTCAGGATGGAGCGGTTAGTCATGTCACCTTTGTGCAAAAAGTTAACACACAGACAGGTGTTTTTACCCCTATTTATTCATTGTTAATCCTTCAAGGAAATCTTGAAGAAAAGAGGAGAGGTGATCCCTTATGTCATCAACTATCAATTTCTTTCATAAGTTTTTCTTAAACCTAAAATGTAACTTTTGACATAGAAAAACCTATTTTTGGTAGCCACTAAGAGTCCTCATAACCACCCACTCTCCATGATGAAAAGGCATGGGAATCTGTCGTGAACATTTTCTTTTAGAGACCTAGCGAGAAGTAGAATACTTGGCAGATCTTTGCAATGTTGTCACATCTGTGGAAGAAATGTCAATTGTAATTCCCTGGCCAGCTGCTATGGCAGAATATAAAGTCTTCCAGCCATGATACCTTTTATACTTTTATCACTGAGCCAACAGGCACTACTTCATGTCCTAAAGCAGCTATGAGAGAACTGTCACTATTAGATGGTCTGTCTTATAAAGACCCTGACAGGACCATGAGGGGTAACACCTACATCATATGCATACTTACATACATTCATACACACACACAAAATATATATATATATATATATATATATATATATATATATATATATATATATATATATATATATATATATATATATATATATATATATATATATATATATTTATAAATATTTCTGCTGTTCGCCCTCGATGCATTTATTTGTAGTAATATCAGATGAACCAAGGCGGGAAAGGACGGGTGTATCGGCAGGGTCGCGTAAACAGTTCAAACTTTAACGTTCACTTGTAGCAGAGAACTCATTAGCATTAGGGATTTAACCCCCATAGGAAAATATCCATAATCAACCTTATGATAGTTGGCCTTAAGCTTTTACCTGTTCTCTTTGGCGAATGTTTTTGACAAAGTTTCAGACCCCGAGGGCATGAACGGACGACCCTGTTTTGTCCAACCTAGGTCGGACAGAGGGAAAGAATTGGGCCTTCACAGAGAGCGCACGAAATGCGCTTCAGTCCTCCAACCTTCTGCCTATCGTCTTTATATATTAGTGAATTGTGAAGTGGCGAATTCATCCCAGAACTTCCGATCGTCCGTTGTATGCGCAACAACTAGTCGTCCAAGGTAAAGTCTGTGTTTTGTTCAAAACTTCCTCAATTACTAGCCCCTTTTTTCTGTATTTCCCATTTCTTTGTTTCAGTCTTTCGCCACCATATCCACCAAAGCATTTTGCTTTTACAAGGTCTAGATTAAGACTAAATTTTAACATTTAGCTTCATCCAATTATTCCAGGGAAGCAACTAGGAATTAGGGAAGGTTGAGCAAGTCATTTCAAAATCTTTATGCAGCCTTGTGTCTCAATCCATTGTTCGGAAGAGCCGTTGTGTTTTAATACCATATTAACGAGTAGAGATTGACTGCATCCGAAGCCAGGCGACGTTTATCGTAAAGTCCTTATTCACCGAATTTTTCTTTTTTGTGCCGAGAATAGCTCCTCGGCTGGCGACCTTGAGTGTTTAACGACTGTCTTTGAGGTTAATTTGTAGTTTCATTGACAGGTTACGTATGTCCTTGGCATGCAGGGCCTTATAAAAATTATGTAAATCAAGTAATCAACTCATCAGCCAAGTCTCACACGTAACATTGGCGACCTCGCCAGGGTCTAAGTAAATTTTAGAGAAAGAATCTGGAGAGAAGAAAATTAATTACAATTAATTCCAAAGAGAAAAGTCAGATATTTCATTTAATTTTACTCTTCCAAACAAGGAGACAGCACAAGGCATAATAATAATAATAAGAATAGTTAGAATACCAGGTATAATTAAGAATTAGCGTATGTAGGAAAGTGTGTATTGAGAGCAGCATAATTCACAATTTATAAAATCTTAAGATGGAGCATTTTTGCCATGTTCGGATATAGTGTGTGCATTCCAGTGAAGGTCGTAGGCTGAGTTGCCGTGTAATTGTTAATATTCTGCTTTTCCCCGGCCAAGGATTAATGCATGATATAGATTTTTTTAAACGAGTTAACTCATGCACGATAACGAGCGGAGAAAAGCACGCTTCACGTATCTCTCGAGGGTAGAGACAGAATTTGCTAAGTTCATTGAATTTCAAAAAGTAGTAACCGCGTTCATCACTCCCGATTGGCATTAAGTGTGTTCATATAACGGGAATCATATCAAAACACCGTGTCATCGAAATAGCAAACGAACGGCAATAGTTAATCTTACCATAAAATATATTTTTCAGTAACGTAAATTTGGTCCCATCCGAACCACAAAAATCCATTTCGTTGTCTTGCCAGTGGCCACTCCTTACGCGGACGGTTAATTCGCGCGAGAAAGATGATAACAAAAGAAACAAGCGTTGTATGGTAATTTCGTTTTCCATCCTTAACGTAAAATCCTTTTCAGTGTTGGTATATTTAGAGTAAATCTGGATGCCTGCATTTGCTTAGTTCGTTGTGAGAGGAATTCGAGCGCTTTGTGTAACTGATTTGAGAAAAGAGCGGTTCGAAATCAGGGCAGGTTGTTTTGAATTTCGTGCTAACGTGATTTGTCCGACATCTTGAGAGCCGAGTGGACCTTTGTTGTTAATGTTTGGATGACCGGTCCCCATGTCCGCCATCTTACAGCCTCTTTGTTATCGTTTGTGTGACCGGTCGTTCTGCCTCAAAGCCACTTCTTGGGTCTACTTCATTGGCATAGTAATCCCCCCGTGCAATATCTTAGCTAGACAGACTTCGGTGGATAAAACCAAGATATAATTTAGTCAGGGAACGATAGGCCTTTGTTAGGATTAATACAAATAACAAGTTCCTATACAAATACCCGATGTCAAAAATCATATAAAAAGAACTTATAATTTTACTCTAAATTCCTGTGTCGTTGTCCGATTCGGCTCCCAGGAAAGTTACGATTGTTACAACAATCCCTTAAGGAATCCCAAGTCGACGTATCTGCAATTAAGAACCCTGCCAGTGTGCACTTATAAAATTTTACTTAAAATTTTCTCAGGCAGCACAAATTAGCTGACTGAATCTCTCTCTCTCTCTCTCTCTCTCTCTCTCTCTCTCTCTCTCTCTCTCTCTCTCTCTCTCTCTCTCTCTCTCTCTCTCTCTTCAAGTAAGCATTCATAACCTAACTGAGTGTACGTGACCCACTTCAAGGAAAGAAGGGCCGACACCGGGACAATTAATTAAAGTAAACCACATAAAAGAAACACCTCTGTCCCACAAACAGATGAGGACAAGTTAAGAGTAATTACTGTGCAGTGATAAACTGTCGGTCACGAGTGAGGCCTTGTATCCAGGCCTAAGCAGACAGTGACCTTTCCCCCTGTACAATAGAAGGGGGTTGTAGCACTGCGGGTACTGGAAGCAGACACTCACAAGGACCTTAAAAAGCAACCACAAATTCACTTTTCCTTCCACAGTGCCACTAATTTGCAGCACTGTCATCAATTGTATAGCTTATTTCTCTCTCTCTCTCTCTTTTACCTTCCCTTTCTCTCTCATTCATTTGTTACACTCTGCTGGGGTAGAGTGCATTCCCTTACATATAGCCTAGTTGGACTCAAGTAAAGGGTTCCTAGGAACACATTGGCACCATAGTGCCACCAATCAAGCAACTAGAAAAGATAAACAAAACCAAACAAAAGGGAACACAGAAGAAAAAGTCTTCCTGGTACCTAACCTGCACCAGTGCCTAAGGATACTGAGTGCCACCAGTGTGACCTTTACACGGCACACCCAACCATAGTGCCACCTTTTGAAAGGGTGCCACGTCACTGAAGGGACATTTCCTCGCTGCCCAAGTACGCCCAATCGACCCGGTTAGACGCCCTTCCCCAACAGGACCATGGCAGCCGAGAATTATAAAGCCTTCCTGGATCTGGGGGCGGCGGCAGGTCTCACAGGCTCGGAACTTACCACCTGGGTCAAGGAGCAAGTGGACGACTTGGCCAAGCAGGAGAAGGAAGAAAGACTCGAATGGCGGAATTAAGAAGCCAAACAGAGGAAATATGAAGAAGAACGGAGGGCGTATGAAGCCGAGCAGAGGCGGCTAGAAGAAGAAAGAGAAGAAAGAAGAAGACAGCATGAGTTAGCCTTCAAAGAAAAAGAGCTCGAGCTGGAAAGAGCAAAAAATGGAGAATGCCGAAGCTATGGCTAGACAGCAAGCCTCCAGCCCTACACCTGCTGCACCAAATGCTCCAATTTCGAGCATCAATTCCCTCGTCCCCAAGTGGACTGAGGACGAGCCAGAAGCATGGCTGGAGTAAATCAAGGCTCTCTTCGATAACTACAGCACCACGGAGATGGAGAGAGCCTTAATACTAGCTAAGCATATGGAGGGAAAAGCCAAGGCAGCACTTCACTCACTGGAGAAGAGCCAGAGAGGCAACATGGTGGAAGTTCGTAGAGTCATTACAAAGGTCTACGAAATAACCCCAGAGAAATGGAGACAGCGGTTCCGAGGTCTTGCCAAGGAAGTCGGCTAGTCATGGACGGAATGGGCTTGTCACAAGATCCAGTCTGGAATGCGCTGGTTCGACTCCTTGGCCTGCACGACGTTTGAGGATCTTTTCAATCGGACCATGCTAGAAGACCTTTACCAATGTGTGCCTGGACCCCTTGCTGTATATCTTAATGATAAACAGCCCCCCACACTTATGGAAGCCTGTCGCATGGCCGATTCATGGAAAACTTTTAATCAGTCGCATAGCACCTCTCAGAAGCAAATCGTTCCTCCGGCCTACCTCTCGAACTCCACTCGCCCGAAGAATGGACTGCCGAGCAAGCCTACATGCACCCACTGTAAGAAGGTGGGGCACGCTGAAGCTGAGTGCTGATATAAACCAAGCACTAATAAGCAGCCTACCCCTACCAGCCAGAACTCCTCTCCCGATTCATCCGCTCAGCCCTTTCCTCCAACAGTTACTGCAGGCCACCGAGCCCATCCAAGAGGCCCATGCAAATCCTGTGGTGCTGCCAGCCACTACAATGCTGGATCTCCGGCCTGTCCACATCATGTCCCCACCACAAAATTTGTCAACCTGTTTAGCACCTCATTCTCTGCAGCCGATCCGCACCGGATCCTTTACCCCAAGAGGCTGGAAACCCAGTTCATCTCGGTGGCCCCTCTTCAGAGCACTAGCCTGCCCGTGACCCTTCCGGTCACAGTAGACACTGCGGCAGACATTAGCCTGATCGCCAGGGCCCAAGTGCCAGCCGGTGCCATGGTTGACGAAAAAACCCAGTGGGAAATGAAGTGGATAGAGGGCCACACCATTACCGTTCCCACGGTCCAGCTCCAGGTTATGACACCTTGGGGCACGTTACCCCACCGCCTTGGTGTGGTGGGTGGAATTTGGCCCGGAGTGGCCTTCTTGTTGGGTCAGGATCTTCTCTGGGGAAGCCTGTTACTGACGCCACTTCGCAGCCACATTACCTCCTCCACGGAGGCCCCGTCTGTAACACTCGATAAAGACAAACCCCCACCTTCTGCCCACCGAAGTGGTGGGCGGAAGGGGCACAAACCAAACTATTCTAGGCCTAGCCGTCTCCAGTCACGAAGGGCTGGCCCACCAAGAGGTCCTCCCTCTTCCCGAAGAGATATTCAGGAGCGGTACCGCTGCAGGACGTGCAAGCGGACAGACCACTCCACAAATTGGGAGGGCTGCCCAAGTAAGCAACGCCCAGTGGACGCCCCCGAACAAGACTCGGAGAGGCTATGATCTCCTGCTGGGGCAGGAATCTCTGCCACAGCCAAATTCAAGTCATCCGCAAGGTATTGTACCTCCGGACCCCTTGTCAGGCATGCCTGACCCTCAACTGCTGCCAGTGCCACTTGCAAGCACTGAGCAGTGCCACGCTCCGTCCGCCACGGACGAATCCTCCTCCGGGAGATTCAGGATTCCCCATGCAGTTGATCATCGCAACCAGAGAGCCTCCAGCACCCGAGACTACTTCTTTGCCAAATCTGACTCCAGAGGATGAACCCCTGGAGGATAAAAATGTTACACCGTCTCTGGAAGACCAGGAACTGGCCTCCTCGGACACAGAAGTCGAGATCGCTCTCGCTCCGGTTGTTGCAGCAGCCGGAGTAGGGAGCCCTCCTGTAGCTTTTGAAGTTGCCCCGACTTCGCGCCCGCTAGCCCTTCTGGCCCCGTCCCCAGAGTCGGTGCCCTCATCACCTCCTAAGCCTGATACTGATAGGCCTTGGAGAAACCCAAAGAAGAAGAAGAAGTAGATGCGGAAGAGAACCCAGTAGTTGCCGAGCCATAAGCTCATCCAGGCACTAGTGCCCTCTAAGCACAGTGCCCTACCATCTTAGAGTGATCCTGGCTCCTTGCCCAGAGGAGGTAGCCAGTGTGATCTCTTTCACTTTTCTTGTACATAGCCTAGACCGCCTTAAGTGCGGTACATCAAATTAGTAGCCTTGTTCCTTCCACTTACCAGCGAGCCGCAGTAATCACGTAAGTAGAGTATTAACTTCAGATAATCTTAACTAGTGTGAAAAGAGCCACTATGCTCCTGACACGCATGGCCTAAGACCTCAGTGAGGCACCCATTTATCATATGCAGCAACCCTCATGAATTAACTAGTAATTATTAATTGTATTAAACATAAACCACTTTGTAATTTAGTTAGAACATTCACTCTTATGTTGGTGCTACAGTCGGGTTAGGATAGGTTAGGCTAGGGATTACCATAGAATGTACCACTAGGCTAGGTCTAAAATATCATGATTATTGGAGGTAGCATATAATAACCGTAAGCACCTTCTAGTATTGTTAAACTTAGGTAAAGTAATGACTGTAGCTCATATCCTATCTAGGGTTAGGTAGTTCTGTAGCTAGGTAGGCTACACGGGACTAATCTGCTCAGGGGAAGAAGAGTAACCTAATAGAGGCGAACAGCTTGCTTAGGACAGACCTTCACGCCCGAAAAGGGGGTGAAGGCCCTCTTAAGGGGGGGAGCTTTTATAAATACTACTGCTGTTTGCCCTCGATGTATTTATGTGTAGTAATATTAATCAGATTGACCTCGACAGAGAACGTCTCTGTCCCGCAGGTTGGCCAGGCAATTCAAAAATAACGATCACAGCAGCGACAGACAGAGTCTTCGCATAGGCAGGGATAGGGTGTGTAGTTCAAAAACAAAAATATGCCGGTGTGGCATTAGGGACCTAAACCTCAGAGAGGGTTTTCACTCAATAATCTCTAGTAACGGTGGTCTTAAGCTGTCTTTCCCTTTACCCTATGCATTCGGCGATGTCTTTGTCAAGGTCGGAATGTCTGGGGCGTCGTGTAAAGATGTGGCCAGCTACCTTGCGGGAACCCGAGCGAGGTCAGAGAGAGACGAGCCGTGAGCGAGAGAGTACGACGTGTTCGTGCCGGAACGGTGTCCTTTGTCCACCTACCCCCTTTGTGCTCCTTCGTCTATATTAATTGGTGAACTGGGAAGACTGCTCGTATCAAGACTTCCGAGTGTCCGTTGTATGCGCAAACAACTCGACGTCCAAGGTAAGTCTGATTCTTGTTCAAGCTTCGTCGATTGACTAATAACTTTTTCTGTATTTCCAATTTTTCCTTGTTTCCTTCTTCAGCCACCACTTACGGTAGATGCTTTTACGAAGTCTAGATTAAGCCAAATTATTATATTGTTTAGCTTCATCCCATTTATTCCAGTAAGAGTAACTAGGACTTAGGGTAAGCAAGTCATTTAAATTTTTTATGCATTCTTTGTGTCTCGAATCCATTGTTTGGAAGAGCCGTTGTTTCACCACCGTCTTAACGAGTAGAGATTGCCTGCGTCCGAAGTTGGCGACGTTTATCGTAAAGTCTTTATTCCTTGAATATTCTCTGTTAAGGTTAATTACCCTTAACTGGCGACCTTGGTTAATATAAACAACTGTCTTTGAGGTTAATTCGTAGCTTCAAGTGACAGGTTACGTGTGTCCTTGGCATGCAGGGCCGTGTAAAAATTACGTAAATCAAGTAATAAACTGATCAGCCAAAATGCACTCGTAACAATATATAATATATATATATATATATATATATATATATATATATATATAGATATATATATATATATATATATATATATATATATATATATATATATATATATATATATATATATATATATATATATATATATATATATATATATATATATATATATATATATATATATATATATACAGATGTATATAGATATATATATATATAAATATATATATAGATATATAATATATATAATATATATATATACAGTCATACCTCGAAATTACGCAAGGTTAGGTTCCGGAGCCCCTCGTGCAAGGTGAATTTTCGCGTAAGTTTGGCATGGTCTTTAAAAGTGCTAATAAATGTTTATTTCCAGAGTTTAAGTACTAAATATGACCCTAATCATGCTCCCAAAGTATTAAGCTAACTTTTAAATGAACTAAAGTTAGTGTAATTTTATTTAAAATTTAGCTTATTACCCTTAAAAAAGGAATACAGTAAATGGTTGACATAAAAATTGGGTACTGCAGTTTCATAATAGCGCATTTACAGTAGGTGCATACGTATACTAATGTTACCCCTAATTCATGGGATGCCGTTATCTTTGTCACTTAGAGTAAAAGCCGTTTTCTTTGCGTCACTAGGCAAAACGTCACAGTCAACAAAAGTACAATTCCATAAAACATCGAAAACATGTACATAATGTTCGTAGAAGGTAGTACAGTACAGGTAAAATTCAATCAATTTAAAATTATATACTGTACAGGTAATGACGTACCAGAGAAATAATACGTTGTAAAAGTATGTTTGAGCGCTAACTACGAATGAGAGAGAGAGAGAGAGATACTGTAATAAAGTAACTGTACTGCTTTTGTATCGTATTTATGCGCAGATATATAAATACAAATTTTCCATTCTGATTTTACACCTAAAAACACGAAAACTTAAAAATTAAACACACTTTCTACAGGGGTATCATCTTTGAAAAATGCAGTAACTAAGGGTATCACATCTTGTAAAAGTACACCAACTGAACGTGCTGTAATTACATGCACATACAGAGTAATTTTCAAAGAATGACACTTATACAAATCTTAGTTACATCTCTGATATTACATTAACGAATTCATTTTATCAAGTGAGCGCGACTGAACAACCTCATCTCAAGGTCATGTAAAGTCCTTGTGACAAAGACTTTGCAAATGGACATAATACTTGTATGATATTTATGTACAGAAATATAAATATAAATTTTCCATGTCGATTTTACAGTTAAAAGCATGAAAACTTATAAATGTACTTCAAACATTAAACAAGCATTTTCTGCAGGGGTATCATCTTTGAAACGTGCAGTAACTTTGCAAATGGGTATCACATCTTGTAAAAGTACACTAACTGAATGTGCTGAAATTACCTTTGCATCATATTTATGCATGTACAAAAATAAAAATAATACATTTTCGATACTGATTTTACACATGAAAGCATGAAATGTATTTTTCATAGAGATTTTACACATGAAAGCATGAAATGCATTTTTCATAGAGATTTTGCACATTAAAACATGAAATGCATTTTTCATACAGATTTTACACATAAAAGCATGAAATGCATTTTTCATACAGATTTTACACGTAAAAGAATGAAATGAATTTTTCATACAGATTTTACACATAAAAGCATGAAAACTTGTAAATTACTTCAAAAATTAAACACCCACTTCTGCAGGGTTTCTCGAGAATTTCGTGTGTCTGTGAAAAAATCGCATATGCCCATTAGTTAGGTTCCAGTGAAAAGTTCGTGTGTGTGTGAATTCGCGCAACTCGAATCGTGTAAGATCGAAGTATTACTGTATGCACACACACATGCATATAACGGGTGTTTCGAAATTAGAGCCCCCCCTCCACAGAACAAATGGAAAGTTATGAAGTTTTCTGCTATAGCCTATCTCCAAGTACATTATTTTAAGTTTTTATTAAGCTATTTTTCATTTTACATTTCTTGTGTTTTCAGACTGAGTGATGGAGTTGGATACAGCCATGGCTAACGACTTGGAGGAAATCACATGGATTGACCAAATCTGGGCTACAACCTTCAGAGAGGCCAGGGATGCTGGCGCATCCTTCATTTTACGTTCCTGGATAGCTAAATACATTAAAAACAGATGAATCCTTTGTTAAAAGAAACTGGAACAAAAATCCATATGACTGTCATCACAAAAGATTGAGAATCTTGGTAGGCCTGAAGTCCTTTCTCAGGAGTCAAAAGATATCACAGCTGAGGCAGTGGGTAGACCAAGAAAGTCTTTATGTAAATTGGCGCTTGAACTAGACACAAAAAGGGGAAAGAAGAGAAGTTATAGTGCTGTATATCATGAGTTGAAAAAATCTGGTATCAAGCCAATTCATGTTATCAGCAAGCCCAACATCACTCAGCAACAGAGAGAAGACCGTGTATGGTTTTATGGTTCATTTCTTGAAGATTGGGATGAAGCTGACTTTCTCCATGTTCCTGCATCAGATGAATTCATTTACACAGTCAGGAAGGCAAATCATGAAAATGACATCATTTGGGCTGCAAAGTTGGATGATATCAGCGATGAAGTGCGCTATCGCCAAGTTGTGAAATTTTCTGAATGTTTGGGAATTTTTCTGTTTCACAGCCAAATGGTTAATGTGGATCATCAAAGAAAAATGACAGTCATGGAATGGCGAATACTTCAGAGAAACTGTGCTTACTGGTGGAGTATTTCCTTTCCTCAAAGATCCTGAAAATGTGTTATCTGTTGAAGAAGTCACATTTTTGCATGATAAGGCACCATGTTTCAAGGCTCTTCAGACACAGGAGCTGCTTCGAAACAGTGGTATCGATTTCTTCTCGTCAAGTGAATTTCCCGGTAGCTCCCCTAACCTTAATGTGTGTGAAAATATTGGTAGTATCTTAAAGGATTGTGCTGAAGCGCGCACAGTGAACTATGATGGTATACCAAGCCTCGACGACCTGCGAAGAGAGGTGACCGAAGTGCTCACGGAAATGGAGTTTGAGTCTCTGTTTTTTTGCGATTTGCTGAAATCATACCCCTCAAGAATGCAGGCTGTGGTACAGGCAGATGGAGACCACACAAAATATTAAATACTCAGAGAGAAACTTAAATAAATACCTGTTCTGAATTGCTTTTGTTTTTGTCCATATCAATTTTAGTTTATGCTGTAGAGGGGGCTCTAATTTTGAAACACAGTGTGTGTGTGTGTGTATAAATATATATATATAATATATATATATATATATATATATATATATATATATATATATATATATATATATATATATATATATATATATATATATATATATATATATATATATATATATATATATTATATACAGTATATATATACATTAACCCCCTGTATTTGCATTCTCATGATTCGTGGACTCACCTATTCGCAGATTTCTCTATGGAACTTATACAGTATACACATTATTCACGGAAAATTCACCCATTCATGGTATTTTTCACCGAGAAATATTCACTAATTACTGTATTTTCATATCATTTTCAAGACTAAATGCACTTTTTGTGATAAAACTATTAAAATACTCAGGTATAAGCATTTTTTTAGTTATTTTTTTTGTTTTATCTATCAAAATAGGCAGTTCTAAGTGTTTTTAGAGAGGTTTTAAGTACTTGCGGATTTTAGCTATTCGCGGGGGTGGGGAGTTGTGTGGTACGTCTATATATATACTATACATATATATATATATATATATATATATATATATATATATATATATATATATATATATATATATATATATATATATATATATATATATATATATATATATATATATTGATGATAACTGAAAGTTGGCGATAATAGCACCGATCCTGGTTATCAATGCTGATATCCCGGGATTGGTGCCTGAGGGAAATATTCTGAATGAATCATAAATGAAAACATGGATTTAAATTTAAACAACTGTCACAATACAGACCATTAACATGGAAAATAAAATATAAATCATTTACAAGTTAGAAACATCCCAAATGCCATTACTATACTGGGAAGAGAACAACCCAACAGATATATACTGCAACAATCCTATATAATAAAAAATAAGAAATAACTAGCTTTCAACTGTATTTGATAAATGGATGTTATTATTCAAGATCAACATCACATAATGTAATTGCAATTAAATGTAATCATATCAGCATATGACATTAAAATACCAAATTCTAAAGTAATTTGTATTTTTCCTACGATAAGAACCTGAGCTTTCATAGATGGAGTACTTAATGCAAAGCACACTGAGGTTGCCTGCTGACTCAAATAAAATACAACTGCCTAATGAGTTAGCCTATGAGTCACCTGTGTGACTTGAGCTGGGTTAGCTCTTCCAATTTCTGAATCAACCTGTTCATGGTACCATTCAACTCCATGACTGAGAGAGATCAGAACCATAAGGGGTGGTAAAGGGAGGTAAAAACTTCCCTGTGAAAGCATAAGTTTGTATCCTAAGAAAAATACGGATTACTTTAGAATTTGGTTTTTATTCTGACAGGAATAAGAACGTACACTTTCACAGATGGAGCCTCACCAATGGGTGGAAGGCTGATCTATTTGGAGTGGAAGGTAGGCATGCCACTGCTCTACCAGTACAGTACTTTGGAAACTACCTCTTAGGGCCCTGGTCACCAAAGAAAAAAGAAATGAGGTAGGCCCCAGCTGCACTCACCACACCTTCTGGGCAGGGGGGAGAGAAAGAGAACAGACAATCCTATTGTAAGAACCTTCTCTTGGAGGTTCAGTGCCGTTATATACCACCCGCTGGGCTGTACCACTGGGCCCAGGGTTAATATGTCCAGGATCTTGTGGGGCAAGTCCCACAGATAGAAAGACGTGAAGGTAGGCTGCCTTTAGGACCTGTAGGACAGAATGGTTCTTATATGCCACTGAGGGGCCTACACCTCTAACATCATGGGCTTTAATCTTGATGAGGAGGTCCATCAGCTTCCGCAGTGGTGTATGCCCTAACTATGCTTTCCCTCAGCCAGAAGATGATGGTGTTCTTGGAGATCTCCCTCTTCTCACGCCCCATACTTATGAAAGACCTCCTGCAGGCCAGTATGTGAGAGGCAAAATGCTTCAGGTAGTGCCTCAGGGCTCTAACTAGGCAAAGAACCATTTCATCCTTACCTCCTGACAAAACATTTTAATGACGGGATGGATAACTGTTCTAATTTTAGTTCTGGCACTTCAAAGTTCTGGGTCTTGGCCATGAAATAAAGGACAAATTCCACCAAGATGGCCTTTAACTTCAGGTCACTATCCAATGCTTTCTTGAGAGGTTTTCAGGGCAGCTGCCTCAGGAAGAAGAGGACCTACCTTGGTACCATCCCACTCAGGTCCTAACTCTCTTGGAAGAATTTCTTCTTGTAGCGCTTGATGACAGCAGACAGTTCCCAGACATTTGAAAGATCTCTTTCCCTTGGCCTGAAGACATGGCATAGGTGGCTCTGTATCCTTTCACTGCAGTGATGGAAAGGGTCTTCTCCTCCCACAGATATACCAGGAAGTCTGTAACCTCCCTCACATGGTCTTGAGTGGATTGCAGTCCCTATCACAGGCAATTGCAGAAGACGGTCCATTTACCCTGGTACACTCCTTTAGATAAGGGCCATGAGGTATTGGCAACTGCCTTTGCAGAATGCTCTGAATAGCCTTTTTCTTGCATGAGCTGCTGGATAGTCTCCAACTGTGAAGCCGGAGGGAGCCTACTGCTTAACGGAGCCTCGCATTGGGGGCTTCGGGAAATTCTCCTGGGACATCTACTAGTAGGTGGAGCAGGTCTGCATACCACTCCTCATGCGGTCACAGGGGTGCCACCAACATATCCTGAGTCTCTGGGAGACAAAGAACCTGCTGACCACCTTCCTCAGCTGACTGAATGTGGGAAGACGTATACGTCCATGCTGTCCCATGGGAGCTGGAAGGTGTCCTGCAATGCTGCCCTCTGGTTGGGGATCGGGGAGCAGTACACGGGGAGCTTGGCATTCCTTGCTTGGGTGAACAGATCAACTGTTGGTCTCTGCCACAATTCCAGCAAGGTGTCAGCCACTTTTTGGTGTAAGGATCACCCAGTGCCTACTACCTAATCTACCCTGATTAGCTGGTTGGCGATGACATTCTTCATGCCCAGGATGTACCTGGCAGTCATATCCAGGCTCTGGGACGCTGACCATTTGTGAATCTCCACTGCCAGGTCGTTCAGCTCCGAAGAGATGGTGGCCCCTCACTTATACATGTAGGTGACCACCATGGTGTTGCCGCTCATGGGAACTGCAGGCTTCTCTGCAGTTGTTCCTGATATTATTGCAGTGCCAGCCAGATCGCCTGCATCTCCAACAGGTTGATATGGTCCTCCCTCTTCATGGCTTCCCATGTCCAAGAAACATGCTCTCTGTTCAGGTGTGCTCCCCACCCCCTTTGGGATGCATCTCAGAATACCGTCATCTCTGGTAGGGGTTGGTTTAAGTGATACTCCCTGTAGGTGGTTCATGGGGTCTCTCCACTACCACAGGTCCTCCCTAACCCTGGCCGTCAACTCAATTGGTCGTGATGGGTTTTTGTGGCTTCCTCCAGGTCGTCTTCAGCTGCCACTGGAGGGAGCTAGATGTGCTCTCCCCCTGGAGATTAATTTCTCCAGGGAGACCAGATGTCTTATCATGACCTGCCACTGTTTTGCTGGTTGTTGGGGCAAGCTGAGGAATGGTTCTGATACTCTCATCAGGTTGGTGATCCTCTAGTTTGATGGATATGCCTTCATCACTGTGGTGTCAATCCTCATTCCCAAGTACTTGATGGTTTGCTTTGGGAAGAAATCTGATTTCAGAAGATTCACTATTACTCCCAGGTCCCTGCAAAATGACAGGATCTGGTCCCTGTGGTATTCCACTTAGGAGACCGAGGACGCTAGGATCAGCCAGTCGTTTAGGTATCTCCACAGTCTTATCCCTTCATGTAAGCCCATACCAATACCAACTGGAAAACATGGGTGAAGACTTGTGGTGCCATCACCAGTCCAAAGAGAAGGGTTTAGACTGTTCCCTGGGAGACAAACCTTGAGGGTACTACCTGGAAGTCTCATGGATGGGAATGTGCAGGTAAGTATTTTGCAGGTCTGTGGACACCATATAGTCATTCTCTCTGATGGGCGCCAAGATGTACTGCAGTGTCTCCATGGTGAAGGGCGTCTGCTGGAGGTAGAGATTCATGGTGGACCTATCTATGACTGGGCACCATCCTCTCGATGCCTTCTCCACCATGTAAGGCAGTTGTAGAACAGTGGTGAGTCTTTGCCCATAATATCCATTGCCTCCTTGTTGAGCATGGTCTCCACACCCTATTGCAGGGCTTTCCCCTAAGGTGAAGCCCATGTCCTTTCCCCTCCTACAGTAACACCTAAAGTGAGGTGTTACTGTAGGAGGGGAAAGGACATGGAATCTTAGACATGGGGGGGGGGTGTTCTGTCAACCTGCAGAGCAGTTTGTATCCCCCTCTAACGACATGCACCATCCACTCCTCTGCCCTGTATTGTTGCTAGGTCCTCCATTTGGCTGCTAGGTATACCCCACAACTAACAGTAGCTTGGCAGGAGGGGGCCACTGACATCTCACCTGAAGCCTCCCCTCTTCCCAATCCTGCTTCTCCAACAATCATGAGAGGCCTGGGAGTTACCAAAGGACTGGCTGGTGTCTGGTCCCTTGTTCTGTGGTCTGACCTCGCTCTGATGCCAGAAACTGCTGGGAAGAAGAGCGGTTACCAGAGGAGGCAGACCTGTGTTACAAGGGGACTGTTACAGAGGCTTAGCCAACTCTCCAGAGAAATGTTCTTCTGCATGACCATCAAGAAGGACTCTTAAGGATGATGCTGGCCGAAAGGTGACCAACTTGTCTGACTGTGTATTAGAGGCTCTCCTGGCAGGTCCTAGGAACTTCCTGACTATGGACCACTTCTCCAAAGGGAGAATGTCCTTTAGCTCCTTGCTCCAAGCACCTTGACACCTGTCCAACCAGGAAATAGACTGCAAGGCCCTTGCTAACATCATTTTGAAGGTCCTGATCTTGGTGCTACTGAAACAGATGCTCTGCTGTTTGAAGCGCTCCAGCAGGGTGTTGCTCCCCAGCCTGCAGACGTTTGGGTCCAAAGTCCTCAAAATGGTAAAGGAGTCCCTGGGAACATAGTGCAGTACCTTTCCTACCATGGGAGCAGAGGGGGTTGGAGCTCATCCCAACCTGGAAGCCAATAAGGAGTTCTCTGATCCCACAACAGACAGTCCACCTCCTGCATAACTCCATGGATCAAGGGAGACAAAGGAAGCAAGGGGGTTGCACCAACTGGTGTATCTCAAGTGGGGTCTCCACTTCTTGTTCTGGGTAAGAAAGCAAGGTTGAGTCCCCCGGTTTTCCTGTTGGTGGTTTGACCAGGCCTAGGAGCAGTCTGATCTGGTTCACATACTCAACAAAACCTTTCCCTTCCCCTGGGACTTCCTTTCTCCCGGACTTCCAACTGTGAGGGATCCTTGGCCCTGTCTCCATCATGGGGATCCCTTGTGGTCTCCACTCTAGTCCCTTCCAAAGGAGATAGCCAAACTGCTGGATGAAGAGGGGCAGGGCGCTGCACTACTGGACCCTCCCCTGTTGTAGCTCATCCGTGGTCGTCTGTATGATGTACCCCTGGCAGTACCCTATGCGGAGTGGACTGGTCCCGTCTGTCGCTGCTCTGTACTGGGAAAGCAGCACTTAGAGGACCACCAAGAGCAACATGGAGACACCTTGTACTTGTTGTCTCCAGACCAACTCCATCTTCTGCTTGATCTGCTCTGGGACCTGGATGGGGTAACTCCACTGACAGAAGGAATAACAGAGTTGCCTCTTTGCTGATGCTATGGGGAATGGTCATCACTGCACACTCTCAATCTGCTCCTCCTCCTCAAGGTGCTCCATATTATTGTCTGGCTACTGCTACAGTATGAGACACTCCTTCTGCTGGTCCTCAACACTGATCCCCATCTCTGATAGAGCAAC
Organism: Macrobrachium rosenbergii; assembly: GCF_040412425.1. NCBI lineage: Eukaryota > Metazoa > Arthropoda > Malacostraca > Decapoda > Palaemonidae > Macrobrachium > Macrobrachium rosenbergii. The sequence continues at coordinate 41,714,292 of NC_089750.1, read as the reverse complement.
TAAGTCAAGCGGGATGCTGATGAAACCAAGACAGAGGTGATGGAAGCGACTAAAAAGAAACGATGACTAGTCCTGCTGACTAATGGTGAGTGGCACAACCTCTGGTACATGGAAGGCAAGAGAGAAGAGCCTGCGGATTCTGCCCCTGACCTCTTCTTGAAAATGTGTCCTCAGTATCAACTTTTCTGGAAGAACTGGCTGGAGCAACACTTGGGATGAACCTTTTTCTTCCTTGGTCTCCACACGGTAGAAAAAGATGATGGGGCTTTCTGCCACCTGCTGAAGGGACGCCCCACCATTTCCAAGATAACCATAACCCTCCTCAGGATGTCCTCTGCCTCAAGGCCTTCCTCTGATGAAGGAGCTGGAGGAGCTGACGAAACTGCTGGTGAAGTCACTGATGAGGGGAGGCCTAGGTGAAAGCAGTAACACAGAGTTCAGGGGGAAGGGCTAAACATTGGTTCTCTCAAAGAACTGCCCTTCTGATGAAGATCTACCAACATTAGGGACATAAATTTACTTGCCCACACATGATGGAATTCAGATTTTGTATCCTCACTGTAACCATCAGAAACACACATAAAGGGCCAATGAACTGCAAATGTGGGAGTCACGCCACTTGCCAATTGACAAAAAGGAGTCGCCCACATGGCTGGGTCACACACAAGAAAAAGCACTGAAATGTCTCCCTTTCCCAGAAGAAAAACCAATTCTACACTACACAGCAGTAAAATACCCCTTTAACGCCGACTGGACGTATTTTACGTCGACAAAAGTTGTCTGTCGGGTGCCAAGTGGACGTAAAATATGTCGACTACAAAAAGTTTTTTAAATACTCGTGGAAAAATACTTATAGGCCTCGTTTGCGAAAAATTGTAAATCATGCGCCTTGAGGGATGCTGGGAGTTCACGGATCACGCTGTTGTTCTGTTTACAAGCGTTACCCAGCTGTGCATGCGCTAATTTCTTTCTTATCCCAAAAGAAAGCATCAGCTAACTCTGCTGAAAATCTCAGAAATTCTTTAGTCATTTTGTCATAATTTTTACACCATTTTCCATTAGCCTTTACATAAAGTTTTATATATGAAAATGTGCGCAATTTCATGTAGAATACAACAAAAAATAACTCATGGTTGTAGCTTTTATCAATTTTGACATATTTTCATATAAATCATGATAAGTGCCAAAATTTCAACCTTCGGTCAACTTTGACGCGACCAAAATGGTCGAAAAATGCAATTGTATGCTAAAACTCTTACATTCTAGTAATATTTAATCATGTACCTTCATTTTGCAACAAACGAGAAGTCTCTAGCACAATATTTCGATTTATGGTGAATTTTTGAAAAAGTTTTTCCTTACGTCCGCGCTAACTCTGCTGAAAATCTCAAAAATTCTTTAGTCACTTTGTCGTAATTTTTGCACTGTTTTGTATTAGCCATTACATAAAGTTTTATATATGAAAATGTGCACAATTTCATGTAGAATGCAACAAAAAATAACTCACCGTTGTAGCTTTTATCAGTTTTGACATATTTTCATATAAATCTCATTAAGTGCCAAAATTTCAACCTTTGGTCAACTTTGACTCGACCGAAATGGTCGAAAAATGCAATTATAAGCTAAAACTCTTACATTCTAGTAATATTCAATCATTTACCTTCATTTTGCAACAAACGAGAAGTCTCTAGCACAATATTTCGATTTATGGTGAATTTTTGAAAAAAACTTTTTCCTTACGTCCACATTAACTCTGCTGAAAATCTTGTAAGAGCCTGGCGCCGTGTCTTCCAAACACGTGTGTGTTCGTGTGTTCGTCGTCCATCGGAGTGGACAAGACAACAAGAGCATCTCGTTTTCTTTCTCTAAAGGAACGCGATTTCAACCATACAATATTTCCGTCTGTTTCTCCCTAACCATTGTTGTCTTGATGTATGTACAATCACCACTACTTGCATTGCCATGCAAGCATTCTAATCATGTACTCTTAATGTTCCAACGAATCTTCTGTATCAAACTGCGTGTATGTTTCTGTTTGTGAAGACGCCAAACGTCTCGCCACTCTGATGGAAGACGAACACAGGATCACACATGTGTTTGGAAGAGACGGTGTCATGCTCTTACAATCTCAGAAATTCTTTAGTCACTTTGTCGTAATTTTTTCACAGTTTTATATTAGCCGTTACATAACGTTTTATATATGAAAATGTGCGCAATTTCATGTAGAATACAACAAAAAATAACTCAATGGTTGTAGCTTTTATCAGTTTTGAAATATTTTCATATAAATCACGATGTGCCAAAATTTCAACCTTCAGCCAACTTTGACTTGACCAAAATGGTTGAAAAATGCAATTGTAAGCTAAACCTCTTACATTCTAGTAATATTCAATCATTTACCTTCATTTTGCAACAAACGAGAAGTCTCTAGCACAATATTCCGATTTATGGTGAATTTTTGAAAAAAACTTTTTCCTTACATCTGCGCACGCTAACTCTGCTGAAAATCTCAGAAATTCTTTAGTCACTTTGTCGTAATTTTTGCACCGTTTTATATTAACCGTTACATAACTTTTAATATATGAAAATGTGCGCAATTTCATGTAGAATACAAATACAAAAAATAATTCATGGTTGTAGCTTCTATCAGTTTTGAAATATTTTCATATAAATCACGGTAAGTGCCAAAATTTCAACCGTCGGTCAACTTTGACTCGACCGAAATGGTAGAAAAATGCAATTGTAAGCTAAAACTCTTACATTCTAGTAATATTTAATCATTTACCTTCATTTGGCAACAAACGAGAAGTCTCTAGCACAATATTTCGATTTATGGTAAATTTTTGAAAAAAACTTTTTCCTTACCTCCGCGCGCGCTAACTCTGCTGAAAATCTCAGAATTTCTTTAGTCACTTTGTCGTAATTTTTGCACCGTTTTATATTAGCCGTTACATAAAGTTTTATATATGAAAATGTGTGCAATTTCATGTAAAATACAACAAAAAATAACTCATGGTTGTAGCTTTTATCAGTTTTGAAATATTGTCATATAAATCATGATAAGTGCCGAAATTTCAACCTTCAGTCAACTTTGACTCGACCGAAATGGTCGAAAAATGCTATTGTAAGCTAAAACTCTTACATTCTAGTAATGTTCAATCGTTTACCTTCATTTTGCAATGAACGGGAAGTCTCTAGCACAATATTTCGATTTATGGTGAATTTAAAAAAAAACTTCTTTTTATGCATCATTTTGTGATAATATTTCCTCTATGCTGCTTTGATCGTTTTACAATTTGTTATATACCAAAATCATCGAAATTTAGTGTACAATACAACGAAAAAAAAATAGCTCATTAGCATTAACCGTTTTGCTCACAGAGCGATTTGTATACAATTATATACGAAATTTTTTTTCGCGCTGTCATATATTCCATTATTTATACAGGTTGACCATCACTAATCCGGCAATCAGTAGTCCGGAACAATCAGTAATCTGGCACAAATTTCGGCTAGAGTAATTTCTAATGTTTCCGCACTAATTTTCAAATTTCCCGGGTCGCTGCTCTAACTCGCTCGCCGGCCGCTTCGATTTGGTGGCGCAGTGTGCTGCATCAACAAACTGGTAGCCTACCCTACATTATACTGAACTCTATTCACATACTAATAGTATTATACAAACATCAACATACCGAATGTGAATCTTTTTCATGGATCTTTTAAAAAGTTATGCTTTACTTCATTGTTTCCAACTGCGTATATTCTCATATTGCTTTTGTATTATAAATTGCGATAAATGTTTTGTTTTGGGAATCAACATCGCGGTGGTTATTTCGCCGCATTTAACTAAGTTGAAAGTGCTTTTCTTGCTTCTAGTTAGTGTAAATGAATATGGATACTTTATTTATTTGGGACAAGGATATTTTTTGTTATACGAAGTGTTTTTAAGTCGAAATATAACTTAAATATGTCTCATTGTGAAATTAATTTAGCTATTTTTTCGTTATTATATGACGTTCGCAGGAATTGCGGCTGGCCATTTTGGGGGCATGTTTGTTTTGTGTAAAATAAATCAAGATTCCGGTCGCTATTTTCTCTTGATTTCATCATAATACAAGCTTTACGTATTTATCTTTTATCGGCATGAAAACAGTGGTAATTTGTATTCTTTCATGCCCTGTAGTTTTGATTAAAATACATTCTCTCCAGTTTTATTTACAGTCGAGTTTCATCCATGTTGCCGATGCACGATAATTTATAGTCATTAGCAGCTTGAACATTGTTTTCTCAGCTTCAGCTACAACTTGCAGCTTAAAGCTACTGTAGCAGTATATTTCCCTGCCGATCTTTTCTCCAAAGCGAATAAGGGAATAGTGTAAAAAATATATCAGTCCTATTGTACAGTACTTAACGTCATTTGTAACATAACTACAGTAATTGTGTATCACCGTACGATGGTTGAAATACAAGCAAAACAGTTGTTATCCGATACGATTATTAGCAAAACAAGTTTCCCATTCGGTTGTTCATGGCTGTACGCATTTACGTAAGAGTATAACATTACTAACAATACTTTTATCATTCTCTCTTACTTTTTTAACTAGCAGATGGAATAAAGAGATGGAGGAAAAGAAGTTGGTCTATTGTAAGTTGGTCTCTCTCGCTGCCTGCGCGAAATCTAAAAATATTTCCTAAATATTTTCGTATCGGTATTATTGCTAACCCCATCGTAAACTCAAAATATTGTAAGTCGAATTATCGTAACTCGAGCACTACCTGTATTTGATAATTGTCTTTTCTTTATTAACCAACTTGTGCTGATTTATGGGATATTTTAATTCTAAGATGAGGTGCTTAGTTACTGGGTTTCGTGTATTCTAGCCTAATAAATGGCTAATCCGGCAAAATGGCTAATCCAGCACCCCCCAAGTCCCAACGATTCCGGATTAGTGATGGTCAACCTGTATATGATAATGATATATTTTTTTTCATTTCTGATGGCTGCATACTAAACTCAGGCAATGAGAAAAAAAGGAGCCAAAAAGAACTCTTAATCTTAAATACTAAGTGTGCTGTGATTTAAAAAAAAAAAAAAAAAAACTTTCTTTCCGCTTTGGCGCTAATTCCCAAACCCCGCCGGCATACGGCAGACACTTGTAAATAGAGGCTCGGCGTTTATGGGTTAAAGGGCTACTGGAGGCAAAAAAGACACTATGAGGGCAAGCTGTCGCAGCAATTGCCAAGAAAGGGTATGAACATGTGACAGACACAGAAGCAAATCTCAACTACACGATTACCACATACCAAGACAGCTGAAAACAAAATTTAAGAGCTAACCTACCTCAGGTCACAGGCGCTTATCTAGTGTCGGGCACATATATTTTATTTAAGTCAGCAGACAGCTGCAGCGCACTTTGCGTGCGCTGAGTATCTATGCAAGCGTAGGTTCATATTCATGTTAGAAAAAAAACTTTAGGCCATATTTATGACAAAGGTATTTAAATGTTATAATAATCACCATAACAAAACTTCTGAAATCTGGAAAGAGGCTAACATTTTTGCCTGAAAACTGACGTGTGACCTTGAAAAACAAGGGGAGTAAATAATTATCAATCCCCTGTACCAACCTACAGCATCGAAATCAGAAAAATGATGGCAATAAAAAGAGTAATAAAAAATAATAGATATAAAATAATACCTTCAACACTGTTGAACAATAATTATAATTATATTCTATGTTCAGGCTGAGATTCTGAAGAACACTTCTCTAAAAGCTATCATAATTTCTAAGATTTAAGAGATGAAATTCTGGCCTTCAGAATGACCTGCTACTCTGGAAAAAAGTCAAGATCAAACTTAATGCGAAAAATGGCCACTCACCACAAAGCTTCATCAGAGTCTGAGCAAAATAAATAAAATAGTGTATACTACACAAATAATACTGAATCAATAAAACACACCTACAATAAAACCTAAAACAATACTGTACCTCCAAAGGTACTGTAATACAGCAATACCTCTATTAAGCAAACAAATAGACCCAATGGAAGTCAAACTTCTGTGAAGTGCAGGTAATATGAATTAAATATTCTAGTTTATGCTAGGATACACCAAAATCCTAGCCTAACCTTGGCAATATATGAAAATTTACACTAAGTCAATATAACCTATAGAATCCATTGACATACGATCAATGCAGTAATGGAATAAAAAATAAATATAGTTAGAAGTACATTATACATGAAACATACCCAACAATACTTTGCTTTAGCCAAGCAAAGTGTCTCACAAGAGATCTTTGTCAAAATAGGCTACCTTACTCAAACTCCTCATTCACAGTATCTGAATACTGTGTGCATGTAATGAAATAAAACACAATATGGCAAATTTTTCAAGTAATTTGTATTTTTCCTAACATAAAAACCTAAAGTTATTTAACACAGGATTTAGCTCACAAATGCGAGCTGGAACAGCCGATCAACTTTCAGACAAGGTTGTTAATTATTGGCAGGAAGGGGGAAGTGCTTCCCCACTCCACTTTGCCCTCCAGGCCAGGTGCTACAGTGAGAGCTGGCTGGGGTGGGGTGTTAATGTAAAGAACTTCAGGTTTGTAAGTTAGGAAAAATGCGGATTACTTTAAAATTTTGCTATTTGTTTCTATACAAATACAAACCTTTCTTCTTTACATAGGAGACTTACCCATTAGTGGGAAAAATCTGGGTATTCTCTGAACCAAAACCCACCTGGGAGGCTCCTTCCTGGTCTGGAGGAGCAGAGGAAGGTATCCTGCACCTCTAGCTTGTTGAACATATGAGATACAGTATTACAGCTAGACCTCTGGCTGTAAAGGAATGAGTTTGCTTTCATTACCTGGTGAAGGCTGAAACAACCAGTGTGCTGGAGACAATAAAACATGCTATTAAAATCAAGAGATTTGTTTCACTGTCTGTCCCTCTCACCCCATGTCTAGAAGTGGGGGGGGGGACTTGCACCCAATCCATCTACAAGTAAATTTTTACCTGCACACCTGGTCTAATATAGCTAGCAAGAGATGGTGTTCTTGGACACCTCTTTCTTGGTTGAGCTATTACTAACAAAGAGGGCTGCAATATTCATGGCACCACTAGCGAGAGCCCAATCAGTCCTCTCTGCAGCAGAGAACTAACCACTGGAAGTCTGACAAGACTTCCTGTGGAGAGATGTAGCAGACTTCTTCCTCTGCTTACTAGATTTGGAAGAACAAGGGAAGGTGAAAACACTCAAAAACACAAATGACGAATATCTCCTCCTCTTCACTGACTTCTTCCTGAGTATAGCCGAGGTCAGCACTATAGAGAGAGACTGGAGGAGGACCTACCCCAGAAATGTAGATGAAGGCAGCACCTGCAGGCACATCATTGAAGATATGCAAGGAGATACCAAGAATGCAGGGGTGGTCCAAGAGCCAGTGGAGACCACGACCATTGAAGTTGTCACGGTCATGGTAAAAGTTGCCTTCCGATGGTCAAGAAGGGATGAAACACTGGGCTCTCCAGAGATACCCAGAGAGGGCCACAATTCCCTGAGCCTCTCGTCCTCCACTGCACCTGGAACAAAGGTCAGGTTAAAGTAAGGCTCTTTCCTTCATCATGAGAAAGAGCATCCTTCAGAGGAAAGCTCTCCCTCAGAACTAAAAGAGGGCCCAGGTGAGATGCAGGGCTGGATGTCCTGCCCCCTCGATGACTCTTTACTGAACATTCAGTAGGAGTCAGCCAGAGGAGAAAACTGCTACCCTGGGAGTAGCAACAGCAGGTGGGAGTTTGGCAAGTGGAAGAAAAGTGCCAAGGGGGACCTTCAGTGTCACTGGTGGAGTAGTGACACAGGAGAGACCTTCTTCCTAGCAAACCTCACCCACTGTTCAGGCGGCCAGACAAAGCAATCTGAACATAGATCTGATTGATTAAACTTATGCCTCTTGCAAGTGGTGAAGAGGGTGTGAGGGTCTACCTCTACAAAAGGGAGAAACCTATTACAAGGCTTGTCCTTCCCTGGTCAGTGCCTGAAAACCGGAGGTTTCCTCTTCGAAGTAGAAAGTTTAAGCGACTGAGGGGTCTGGCTCATAATTATTTATCAGACAAATCTCACCAACCTCTTCGAAGTAAAAAGCTTAAGCGATTGAGGGGTTTGGCTCATAATTATTTATCAGACAAATCTTACCAACCATACAAGAGCAAAATACTCGAAAAGGATGCAAAAGAAAGAAAACGGCAAGTCAGGCAAAGAATCAACAAAGACAGGTGGGCGGGTCTTCCCCCACCTATTGATACTTATGACCTTGTCTGAAAGTTAAACAGCCATTCCAGCTTGCATTCACAAGCTAAATCCTACATGAAGAACGAAGGTTTGTATTTCTGTAGGTACAAACTGTAATTAACACTAACCTTAAATGAAAAACATAACTCCTGTGCACACAGTGAATCAATGCAATACACTAAGCTGCCCTGTAATGTAAATTTAGTAATAAAACTTTTTTTATAACAAGCAAAACATACTTTACTGAAGGTGTCTACAGAGTGAACATGGGTGCACTCATCATTTAACATGTACTATACGCTTGTACACAGAATATTAAGATATCTGATGTATGATAAGTGCCATGCAACTAGTTTCCTACATACAAGAATATGGGTAATGAATGCACTGTACCATACCAACAATCATGAGGTGTCCCCCCACCCATGCCCCTCTCTCGCTCTCTCTCTCTCTCTCTCTCTCTCTTATTTAAATTTTTTTTATTTGTATAGTATACTACATCAAAGTCATTTTAACACTTACCAAACTGGACATTTATGCCTAATTGAAGGCAAAATACCAGGTTGATGGTACTGACAAGGCATTACACCTCTTCACTACCTGTAAGGGATTCTCTGCAAGCATTGGAACAGGAGAGGTCAGGGTATCAAAGGCCACACGAAGACCAAAGATATATCATATTCATAACTCAAATAAGAGTCCTAGCATAGCATAAGGGGCACCAAAAAAATGCAATAGCTTGCATCACAATAAATTTCAAATTGCACATTTCAACTACTGTACTGTATAGGAGAGCCACAGGACTAAGGTCAAATTGTCTTTTGAAGTTCCCTCCAGCCACACTAAAGTCAGATAACTACTGTATTGCCCATTCTCATATCCCTAACCCCACTTAGCATCAATAAGACAATCGGCAAACAATTTCACAATAAACTAATCTGCATACATATAGTATTCAGTTTACATAGTGCAGCACAAGTATTTTCCTCCCAATCTAGAGCATTCTATCTTTGCTTCACACAACTACATTCAAAATAACAAGTTTTATTTGAACTTTTGCCAGTTTGTTCAGATAAATGTGGATACCCGTATGCATTGATTAAAGTGCAAGTAACTGCACAGTACTGGTTTTCGAAAACCAAATAACTGATGCTTAATAATTATCATACATTCTTCCTCAGAAAGATTGTGATTACCAAACCTTTATTATACTTTCTGAAGTCTAGAGACTAAATTTCTAAAATTGTGCCCTTTAAATTGACTTTGAAAAATAAACCAAAGTGAAAAATATTGGTTGAAAATAATCACCAAGCCCAGAGGTACCTATCAACCAAGCTTCATCACAATTGGATAATCACAATACCATCGGATATAGTTATATGTTACCATAATAATAATGTGTGAAAGAATGTCTCATGCTTTAACAACCCTCTGCTTCACCACTCATAAACACTCCAAAACTATAAAAAAAAAAAATATGGAAATGACAAATAAAAAGTTACCTGATCAAGTAAAAAAAAAAAAAACCTGGGTTGGTGTTCTCAAAAGGATAGACACACTATTATTAAAAAAGAACCTGGGTTTGTGTTCTTTCAACAACAGACGTACTCTTATTACTTCTCGATTTACCAGATTTCTCACGCTAACTAATAACATCACATTTTTAAGTAGAGTATCTTGTTGCATTTATCAGTAAAGTACAGTATTTTGTTTTTCACACAAACATCAAAATGTATATAAAATACCTTTCCATAACTGCAGATTGTGGATTAATACAAATACATAATTGGAAAATGTTTCTACCCTAACAACAGCATAATACAATATTCATGTTTATGTTGTTGACATCTGCAGTGACCATGGCATAAAGGCTAATAACATCTGCCAAGTTCATTTTCATCAATACTGTACAAATCTTACTTGAATTTTTATTGCCATTTTCTCAACAAAAAAAAAAGTACACATGAAAATTAACCAGAAACATAACAAATCAACCAGTACAATAAGCAAAAATAAAAGAATTAACAATAAACACTGAAGAATTTTCTGAATATAAAAAAATCCATCATGATTAAATACATACAAGGACTTTACCAAAAAGACCTGTGTTACCAATACAATGGAGTGGTTGTTTGCCAAATGTTTTCTCAGCCTCTATGCTTAAAAAATCTTCATAATCCACTTACCTTTCATAATATGAAGAAACATTCAACAATTTCAAAATGGGTAATTCTTACCTGAAAGAAGCCCTTGTTGATGGAGTAGTTGGATTTGCATAAAAAATAGAGCGTGCTAATTCTTCTACTGATGTCCCAAGAAGAGTTGCTGCCCGCTGGGCACTACCAGGTTTGTTAAACTGGAATTTATTTGTTGAAGCTGCAAATAAAAATTACATTAAACATGATGACAATATTAATACAATAAAAAACCAAAATTACTATAAAGACTATCTATGGTCAAAAGTAAAAACTGCCCTGTAAAACTACTGTATTATATGAAGAATGTTTAGTTTTTTAATGAAAATTTACTAACTGAGCAAGACTACCCCTCATTAAGGTGGAACTGCAGTGAAAGATTCATTTTACAGTACTAAATAATCAACTGTGTAATAAAAATGTAGAAGCAGAAATAAAAAACAGAATTCTACCACAGAATCTGAACAAGTCCTATTATTATGCAATGAAACAGCTTCCAATGACAATAACACTTCTTTTGAAGTTATTAAACAGCTAACACCATTACATTCTTTGAATTATAATATCAAAACCATCTTAAGTTAAAAATTTATTAAATAAAACTTGCTGCAATGCAATAATTAGTTTCATAATTAAAGCTGGTAGAGATCCAAGCTATGGTAAAATACATGCAAATTCCATCAACTATATGCTTATGCAAATTACTGTAAAATGTAAATGCTAGAATTGCTTGCTGTATAGAGAAATATAATATTCTCCCTCCAAAAAAAGAAGCCTACACTATATTCAATATTCCTGCTTATTATAGTGGTATGTGATTTGAATGCCAACTAATAACAGTACTGTACAAAAACGATTTAAGAGGGCAGGTTAACAATATTTATTGAAAACTCCTTGCAGAATGAACATTCCATGTGCAGTATGCATGTGTTTATTTTATTAATGTATACTTTAAATTACAAAATTAGTCCCATAAGGACGTACTCTAAGAAAAAAATGCTACAGTACGTACTGGGTTTAGCAGATAACTGGGTTTACTGGTTTATTACAAAAAAAAAAAAAATACATGCTGTGTGAAGGGGACTTTGTTATATAGGTAGAGGTAGCCCTCTGCATACAAACTAATTCCATTCTAAGAGCTGGTTTGTAAGTTGAATTGGTTTATAAATTGGACAGAGTTTGCCTTAGCATCCAGCATAGTACAGTACTGAGCTTATGGCATATAGCACTGTGGTAATAAAGCTCTAGACATTTTGTTCATTGTACATATTTAATATTATAAAAAATCTTTAGTCTTTCCTTGAAGAAGTGGCAATGAAGTGCATGAAATAGTTTAAATATCCCATATAGTATCATGTTGACATGGAAGTTGTATCCTTGGAAGCATGTAAGTTGAAAACTTGTACATATAGAGGACCTGTATTTACATATATGGACAGAAATTTATGGAATACTAAGCATATTCACATTACTAAAATGAACTGCTTCATCAGGTTATAAAACAGGCCCACATTTTCCATGGGGAATTCTTTCCAAGACCCCCTACAGGTCCCTGAAACCTTAAGTAATTGCAAACTCCTTAGGTAACAATTCATACACACCCCAATCCTACTAACAACCTGTTAATGACCATATAAACACAATACCTCTTATAAAAACCATTATTAAGTTATGCATGGCAAAGAATAATAAAAAATTATGGATACAGTATATATTTCTTATACAGTATTAAAAAATAAAGGTTGTAAGCTAACATAACGAACAATTTATGATTATGCACAGTGCTAAATTCATTTGTAAATCCCAATACCTTTGATAATAACCATTATTGGTTATACATAAATAAAAAAAATAATGGATACAGGAATTCTTATATGGTACTAAAAAAGAAAAACTGGTAAACTATTGTAAATGAACAATTTATGTCCACATATGTACATAGTGCTAAATTGTACTAGTCTGGACTGTTGACAATGTATCTAGTATCATCCCTTCTATTGTTTTTCACCACTTTATGCTGTGAAAATTATAACACACCAAGAAATGAAAAGATATGACACAGCAGAGAGGGACGGTGTGTGTGTGTGTGTGTGTGTGTGTGTGTCTGTGTGCGTGTGCTTGTAAGATACTGATATGTAGGGGGGTTTACTAAAGGATTTATTTTTAGACACCTGTTCTTGGCATATAAAAAATATAAAAAAAATTTGTTTAAACATTTTTATTAAAATGTACTAAAGAGTAAAAAATAATTTTTACAGACACACCAGGATTTTCTTACAATTAATCATGACTGCGAAAATAAAAGCGTGAGTGCCAAACACGGAAGGAAATGCTACAAGAAAAGAAACATTTCTTGTAGCATTTTCTTCCATGTTTGGCATCCACGCTTTCATTTTTGTAGACATGATTAATTGTAAGAAAATCCTGGCGTCTCTAAAAATTATTTCTTACTTTTTAGTGCATTTTAATAAAAATGTTTAAAATTTTTTTTTTATTTTATACTTTTTAGTTTTGATGAAAATTGTAACCGAATTATGATTGTAGCTAACAAAAATGAATGTGTCATCCTGTTGAGCCAAAGAAGCTTTGAAAAATCTCTAAGAGTTAGTACATATTAACTTATTCTACGGAGTCACAGAAGGTATGAAAAAGCCAACGAGTTTCAAACAAATCCTGAGATACTGGGAGAGGTCACTGTAGGGTCACTACAGGTCAGCTGATCATGTAAGGTTGTATTGTCACCGGGTTTAAGTAACTATGCAAAATTTCAAGTCCATTGGACGAAGGGAACAGGTCGAAAATTGAGTCAGAAGATTTGACCCAGACAAACAAATGGACAAGCATAAAAGAGAGTTAAATAAAAGGGTATAAAAAAATAATGATTCTTTAAATTATATCCATAAGATAGTATTGGTTTAAAGTTATTAGTATTAATGTCAAGGTCTATGCATAGGTTTGTCACTCTCCTATTTCTTCGGTGTTTGGGTATCTGCTTCCATTGGTTTTATTATTTATTGAAGAAAATAAAGGTATACAGGTATTACTATCATTTTTTGTTTATGTTCTTTCTTTGGGCCTTTTGTCTTTAGTTTAACTAATGTTTCTCTAGTAACGGTTGTTTTTTGGTTTAAGGTGAAGTTCTCTCGAAAGGTCTCTTTTTCTCTTTATCTTCCAGTTCATTACAACTTTCTTCTGTTATTTCTGCAGTATATGTATTATCTTCTTGTGCTTCCATTTGCCTTAATATCTCAAATGAATTTGAATAAATAATATCCATATTAGCAAATGTATTTGTTTCTTGGTTCTCTACTATTTCAGTTTTTCCTTGTAAGGTAGTTATTATTTCTTGAGAATTATCCATCTGAGTCTTGTTACCCTTATCTATTTCTATTTTTGTTTCATTTTTTGTTCTTGTTATAGAAGAAAAGGTACATTTCTTAGCGGAATCATGCATTCCTCTAACTTTCAATTCTACGTTGGCTTCTTTTATAGGCATTCCTGTTTTTTCCCCACAATAATTTTCAATCCTGTATTGTATATACAGTATAATACATGCATTCCTTAGACCTTGCATGGTGATTTTGCCCACAGTTTACCCATTTTGGTTCACTGCACTTCAACTGTATGGCATGTTTGTTAGATCCACAATACACACACACAGTACAGACGTATTTCAGCAATTTTTCTTTGTATGCCGGTACTTACTACAGTTTTGGCAATCAGTACACACCCCATATTTGCGGGGGATGCGTACCGCAAACCCCCACGAATAGCTAAAATCCGCGAATACTTCAAACCCCTATAAAAACACTCAAAACTGCCTATTTTGATAGTTTAAACACAAGAAAAACCCTCTAAAAATGCTTATACCTGAATATTTTAATAGTTTTGTCACAAAAAGTGCATTTAGTCATGAAAATGATATGAAAATACAGTAATTAGTGAATATTTCTCGGTGGAAAATACCGTGAATGGGCGAATTTTTGCGAATAATGATATACATTCCACAGAGAAATCCGCGAATACGTGAGTCCACGAATCGTGAGAGCGCAAATACGGTAGGTTTACTGTAGTGGTTTTGGAACATATGGTCTTAGTTTTCTGTTCTGGCCCATAATTTTAATTTTTAAGAGTAATTTTTAATCTTCAAATTTAGTTTTTGCTATTCTCAGTCTTTGTCTATTACTTTGTCTACTAGTTTTGTTATATTTTTCACAGTCTTGAACATTTGCATACCTCCTTTTAAGGGAATCCAATAGCATATTCTTTTCAATTGGTTCATCATAATTTTCAGGAAGCACTATGGTACCCTGTACACTGTTCATATTATCAAGTTTTTTTATTTTTACATTTACAGTACCAGTGTCTGTTATAGTCATGTAATTTTTGGATTGAACTTTTTTTTTTTGTGGTTCCTATCAACCACATCTGGTCAGTGATCTGTCTGAGTGACATTTCAGAAGTTGAGCGTCTATTCAATAAGAAATTTTCTAATTCTAAAGCAGATATCTTTTTGTCAGTTTCTAAGGTTAGGAACCTTGACCAACTTTCACTTCCACAGAGGGAGTCAATTTGTGTCAAGGTCGGGTCTCGTCTGCATTTAGTTTTTTTAGCCTTCTATGTGGTATTAGTGTATTAATACCTTGTCTGTTTATAAGAATCGAGTTTCCCTCAGAGTCATCTATTGCCACACTGGAAGTCGTTAAAAGGTTATGATTAATATTCATATAAAAAATATTAATTTTGTCCAGGGTGGGGTCCCTCTCTCCAGGGAGGCCCAACAAGGGGAGGAGTAATACTGTTACCCACAGTAGTTTATTTCAAAGTGATGCATACATGTATGTACACACACATATGCACACATGCACTGACTGAGACAAGGTGCACAACAAAAGTTCTGATAAAATACAGCTCAGCAGTTCACACTGTTACTTCGTAATCTGTTAAAGCTTTACAGTTTGCAGTTAAGTCAATTTCAGAAAAGCTTACTTAACATTTAAAATCAACAAATCTGAACTTGAACAAACATAAGATATTCTTACAATATATGTGAAAAAATTATAATAATCAATATGCTGTTCCAGCCAAATTTTCACTTCTGCAATGCACTGAGACAGTAGAAGGTGAGCAGCACATCAACCACAACTTAACAATCAACTCATGAGTGTTGCCACCTTATTTTGTTTCCAAATTTATATAGTCAAAAGTGGTGTGCATCTATGAGGTCGGAGCATTGTTCACATCAGAAAATATATTAATTTCTTATATTTTACCTACAATTTCATTTTTTGTTTTCATCTTGTTTGCAAATTTAAGCACTAATAAATTCACTGTCATCAAGGACTTTGAGTAGCAGAGGAGCTTAATCTATAAACACACACACACACACAAACAGCCAATGAGAGGATGAAATTTCTATAATGTAGTCATGACACATCACTATCAGCTATTCAAAGGAAATAAACCAAATGATGCTGTATGACATAATTGATTTTGAGCCAATAACAGTTACAAAAGCTCTCAAGCAGACATGGGCCCTCCCACCCCTCCCTGCACTGCTCTACCCCCTCTCATGTGATGGCCCTAGTCTGTCCCAACATAATATCCCTTTCTCAGTGTGCTATGTAAACTGTTAACAGTGTAACCATCACATTTTTCATTCCTATTTATTATATATACAGAAATGCCACATATTTTAGGAGCAGGGGCCTGCAGATGCATGCAGGTAATGCTGAGTTGTGGACAGTGCATATGGGAATAATCACCAGAATACTGCATTAACTAAATGAGTGCAACTGTCACTATTGTTATGGATGTGCCACAAAACTAAAGCACGGAATAGGAGAAGATCAATTTTTTATGAATACTGAACTTTACAGATAGAAAATAATGTTTGAAATCAATCATGCAGAGAGAGAGAGAGAGAGAGAGAGAGAGAGAGAGAGAGAGAGAGAGAGAGAGAGAGAGAGAGAGAGAGAGAGAGAGAGAGAGAGAAAATAATCTGATATCTGATGAATGATATCACTTAGTACAGATGAAAATTATCTCACCAAGGCTTTCCAATGTTTCATTATAAGATATGATGGTACACATTATGACAGAGCACTGGACACTTGCATCTCACTCTTCTCTTCCAATCCCCTTGCCATAACTCTGTAGCACCCACGTATGTGGGCCTAAACACACCTACTGTACAACCACAACCGCCATTATCCTGCGATGAGGAACCCGCGAGAGAAAGCAAGCAGTCGAGAAAAGCACAACTTCTTTCGTATGACTTTTATACATATATCTTCATCATAATTATTGTCACGATCTATGTATTATTACCAGTGTATGTATTGTTATGCCAGCTTTCCAACCATATATGTATGATCATCAGTCAAATGTTCTGTACCATTTGATATGTGTGTTTCTGTCTGTGAACAAACACAGATGCTTGAACTTAATCCCTGTCTTGATCTGTCAGAGGTCAGAAGTTACATTGTGGCTCGCAAGAGCCCTTGACCTGTGTGAATATTGTGTAAATAAATCAATTAGCAGCAGATGCCGAATCTCACTTGTCCCTCACCTCACACTGGTGACCCTGGAGTGACTGACAAGACCAACATCACCTCACACTGGCAACATGCAGAGATGACCAACCCAGCCCAAAACCAATGAGGCCGATCTCGCCAACGAAACCCTCGCCAGCTCCTCCACGTGCCTACTGCCGTCAATGCCCTGCAACTAAGGGGCATGGTTCTTCAGGGTGGAAACAATATCCGCACAAAGAAAATCACCTCGGCAGCTCACAGAGGCGGACACAGTCCTTGAATTCCTGCCGGACGACGTCTTTGAGCGAACTGCTGAAGGACCAGCTGAAGTCATCCTTCAGCATGCCACCTGCCCTGAGAGCCAAGAAATTCCTCAACCACGTGGGGCCACCTACAGAAGACGAGCAACCACCGCACATTTATAAGTAGCTCCGGTGGCTCATCACATTGCCTGGCAGGGGTGACCAACCCAAGTCATCCTTGGACCTCGTGAGGGAGGTACGAGGTACTCCTCACAAAACTACCCCACCGACAGCAGCAGCAGCACCTCGTTGGACCCAGCGGATGGCAGACTCGGAGTCTGACAGCGACCTGTCCCCATTTCAAAGACTGCCTGTCACACATGCGACCCAACCATACTAAAGTCAGCGGTGAACAGACCAGTTACCTCATAAGAGAAGCTGCACCTGTCCACCACTGTCTTTCTTCCAGACACGAATGAAAGGGCCCCACGTGCTACTTCCTAAGAGATGGAAAGATCCAACACGGAGTCCCTAGAAGACTTCAGAGCATTCATCCCAGCCAGCCCAAACAAACAACTCAACCACGCTCCCCCCACCAAACTCCACGCAACGATGGCCAGTGGAGCACCACTGAAGATGTATGGAAGGCGGGAGATAAAAATACCTTTCAAAGGGAACGATGGTGACTGGACTTTCATCAAGGAAGACATGATGACGTTGTTAGGAGTGGAATTCCTACCAGCACACAACCCACTAGTCGACGTAGCAGCAATCAGCTGATCCCAAGAACAGCCCCAACATCATCTTCTCAAAAGCCAAGCAGATGTACCAACAATGAGTCAATGAAAGCAACAAATATGCCCAATCACAACAGTCACTCACTGACAGATACCAAGGTGGGAGCAAAGAGCCACCACAGGTCCTACTGGGTCCAAGAACAACTCAGAGTTGACACTGCCAGCGCAGATGACCTGCAACTGTAGGCCTCTCTAGGGGGGGGGGGTCATGTAGAACCCACATGTGTGGGCCTAAACACACACCTACAACAACAACCGCCATTATCCTGCGATGAGGAACCAGCGAGGGAAAGCACGCGATCGAGAGAAGCACAACTTCTCTATTATGACTTTTATACATACTGTATATCTTCACCCTTATTATTGTCACGATCTATGTATTATTACCACTAAGTGTATTGTTATGCCAGCTTTCCAACCATATATGTATGATCTTCAGTCAAGTGCTCTGTACCATTTTATATGTATGTTTTTGTCTGTGAACAAACACAGATGCTTGAACTTAATCCCTGTCTCAATCTATCAGAGGTCAGAAGCTACATTGCGGCTCGCACGAGCCCTTGACCTGTGTGAATATTCTGTAAATAAATCAGTTAGCAGTAGACTCCAAATCTAACCTGTACCTCACATCACAACTCATTCAAGTCGACTAACATACTAGTACCTAATTTACTGCTAAATCAATAGGGGCATACTGTACTGGATTTAAGGGAAACATGCCAAATCATTCTTTTTCTTACCCTGAGATTAAACTTTAAGTTCTTCAGTTAAACAAAGAATGCTCCCTGCACTTCAGAGAGAGAGAGAGAGAGAGAGAGAGAGAGAGAGAGAGAGAGAGAGAGAGAGAGAGAGAATAGGATACAGAATTTAGGCCAAAGGCCAAGCACTGGGACCTATGAGGTCATTCAGCGCTGAAATGGAAACTGACTTTAAAAAGGTTTGAAAGATGTAACAGGAGGAAAACCTCGCAGTCGCACTGTAAAACTATTGTTTGGAAAATGTGGAAAGCAAGATGGAAGAAAAAGAATAAGAACAGAGGTACAGTAAAAGGAATGAAAGTGGTTGTAGCTAGGGGCCGAGGGGATGCAGCAAAGAACCTTAAGTGCACGGCATGAGGTGTACTAGTGGCACTAGCCCCCTACAGGAAAGAGAGAGAGTGTTACAGGAACTGGCCTCAAAGACAAAAGTATCAATCACTTGAATTCCTGCATGCATTCTGAACTAGCCAGTACTATTTACAACCTAACCTGGTGGTGTGTCCAATAAGTGGCTATCCTATATAAGAACAACATTGCCACAGTGGCTAGAAATGTACTTGTTTAGTTCCAGTCTCCATCCATAGGATTTAGTTTGGTTACTATTTACTGTAAAATGAATAGATTTCTGTATTTTGATATTTATACCACTCTGTATCTTAATTGTCTCTGTTAACTGACCTCCCAAGTTAAACCTTACCAGTGTGTACAGTAAACCCCCGTATTCGTGGTCTCACGATTCGCGGACTCATGTATTCACGGATTTCTCTTTGGAACGTATCTACCCATTGTTAATGGAAAATGCGCCCATTTGTGATATTTTCCACTGAGAAATAGTCACTAAATACTGTAGTTTCAACTCATTTTCATGACTAAATGCACTTTTTGTGATAAAACTTAAAATACTCAGGTAATGCTCGAGCTACGATAATTCACCTTACGATAATTCGATTTTGCAGCGGGGTAAGTAATTAATACCGATATGACAATATTATTTATAAAATATTTCTAAATTTCGCGGGGACACAGGCAGCAGCGTAATCAGGCAGTGAGAGAGACCAAATTACAATAGACAACCTTTACCCCATCTCTTTATCCCATCTTCTAGTTAAAAAAGTAAAAGAGAATGATAAAAGTATTGTTAATAAAGTTATACTCTTGCGTAAATGTGCACAGCCATAAACAACCGACCAAGAAACTGTTGTTTTGCTTATAACCGAATCTGATAACAACAGCTGTTTACCTGGCATTTCAACCATCATACAGTAATAAACAATTACCGTAGGTTATGGCACTAATGACGTCAAGTAGAATAGGACTGATACATTTTTACATTATACAGTACCCTTATTCGGTATGGATAAAAGATCGCCAAGGAAGTAGCCTATACTGCTAAATTTAAGCTGCAAGTTGTAGCTGAAGCTGAGAAAACAATGTTCAAGCTGCTAATGACTATACTGTAAATTATCGTGCATCAACAACATGGATGAAACTCGATCGTAATTACAATGGGAGAAAAAGTATTTTAATCAAACTACTGAGCATGAAAGAACACATTACTGCTATTTTTATGCTGATAAACGATAGATACACAAAGCTTGTATTATGATGAAATCAGGTGAAAATAGCAAACAGAATCTTGAATTTTTTTTGCACAAAACAAGCGCCTCCAAATGGCCATCATCATCTATTAATGAAAATAATAGATAAATTAATTTCACAAACGAGACGTATTTTAGTTATATTTCGACTTAAAAACACTTCGTATAATGAAAAATAACCTTGCCCCTTATAAATAAAGTATCTAGACTAGAGATTCATTTACGCTAGCTAGAAGCAAGAAAAGAGCTCAGAACTGAGTTTAATGCAGCGAAATAAATACCGCTTAAACATTTCTAAACCAAAACATTGATTGCTATGATCGCAATTTATAATACAGAAGCAATATAAGAATATATACAATATTATTGGATACAGTGAATTAACGCATAACATTTTAAAAGATCAATGGAAAAGATGCATATTCGTTATGTCGACATTTGTATAATATGATATGTGATTATAGAGTAGAGTATAATGTAGGCTACACTACCGTGTATGTATATATTATGTATATATATCATAGTGTAGGCTAAGCTAATTCTTGTTTGTTATTCAATTTCACTTTGTATTGAATTATCATAAGTCACTTTGCATGAACCTCCAGAATTAGCTGATATTAATAATTACTATACCATGTATGTAAAAAGTATATTTTATAGTGTAGGCTAGGCTACCATATACAGGTTGACCATCACTAATCCGGCAATCAGTAGTCCGGAACAATCAGTAATCCGGCACAAATTTTGGCTAGAGTAATTTCCAATGTTTCCGCACTAATTTTCAAATTTCCCGGGTCGCTGCGCTAACTCGCTCGCTGGCCACTTCGATTTGGTGGCACAGTGTGCTGCATCAACAAACTGGTAGCCTACCCTACATTATACTGAACTCTATTCACATATTAACAGTATTATACAAACATCAACATAACATATATGCATCTTTTTCATGGATCTTTTAAAAAGTTATGCTTTACTACATTGTTTCCAATTGTATTATAAATTGCGATCAATGTTTTGTTTTGGGAATCGGTATCGCGGTGTTTATTTTGCTGCATTTAACTAAGTTCAAAGCGCTTTTCTTGCTTCTAGTTAGCATAAATGAATATGGATACTTTATTTATTTGGGACACGGATATTTTTCGTTATACGAAGTGTTTTAAGTCGAAATATAACTTAAATACGTTTCATTGTGAAATTAATTTAGCTATTTTTTTGTTAATATATGACGTTCACGGGAATCACGGCTGGCCGTTTTGGGGGCATGTTTGTTTTGCGTAAAAAAAAAAATCAAGATTCCGTTTGCTATTTTCTCTTGATTTCATCATAATACGAGCTTTACGTATTTATCTTTTATCTGCATGAAAACAGTAGTAATTTGTATTCTTTCATGCACAGTAGTTTTGATTAAAATACATTCTCTCCAGTTTTATTTACGGTCAAGTTTCACCCATGTTGCCGATGCACGATAATTTATAGTCATTAGCAGCTTGAACATTGTTTTCTCAGCTTCAGCTACTACTTACAGCTTTAAGTTACTGTAGCAGTATATTTCCCTGCCGATCTTTTCTCCAAAGCGAATAAGGGTATAGTGTAAAAAATATATCAGTCATATTGTACAGTACTTAACGTCATTTGTAACATAACTACGGTAATTTTGTATTACCGTCATTTATGGTTGAAATACAAGCAAAACAGCTGTTATCCGATACGATTATTAGCAAAACAACAGTTTCCCGTTCGGTTGTTTATGGCTGTACGCATTTTTGCAAGAGTATAACTTTACTAACAATACTTTTATCATTCTCTATTACTTTTTTAACTAGCAGATGGAATAAAGAGATGGAGGAAAAGAAGTTTTTCTATTGTAAGCCGGTCTCTCTCGCTGCCTGATATTTACCTGCTGCCTGCGCCTGCGCGAATTCTAAAAATATTTCCTAAATACTTTCGTACCGGTATTAATTGCTAACCCCATCGTAATCGTAAACTCAAAATATTGTAAGTCGAATTATCGTAACTCGAGCACTACCTGTATTTGATAATTGTCTTTTCTTTATTATCTAACTTGTAATGATTTATGGGATATTTTAATTCTAAGATGATGTGCTTAGCTACTGGGTTTCGTGTATTCTAGCCTAATAAATGGCTAATCCAGCAAAATGGCTGATCCAGCACCCTCCAGGTCCCAGTGATACCGGATTAGTGATGGTCAACCTGTACTGTATGTATACATGGTACCAAATACCCTAGTGTACGCTAGGCTATGTTCGAGATATGTTTTGGCATTTCTTACATTTTTCCAACAAATGATGGGTTATTTTAGAACCTAACCCCATCATAAGTAGCATAATACCTGTATAAGCATTTTTAGTTTGTTTCGTGTGTGTGTTTGAACTATCAAAATAGGCAGCTCTAAGTGTTTTTTGAAGGGTTCTAAGAAATCGTTGGTTTTAGCTATTCCCAAGGAGTTTGGTACACATCCCCCGCAAATATGGGGGGGCTTACGGTACATATTGAGGCTTTCTAGCTTTCTTTGATATCTGAGGTGTCTGATTACTTTCACTGCTTCCAATCTTTATACACCCTTCTTCTAGTGTGCCACCTTGTAATGGACTCCATAATCTAAGTAGGGTTACCTTTTCTTACCTGGCAGAAAATTAGTTGTGTATCCTAATATTTTCTAGGCTTCCTTTTCAGCTTATATACATGACTTAAAAGGTTGTAAGTAACTAGTGATAATAAATTCTATCTCCTGCTTTTGATGGCAATTCTGTTTCTTAGCTGAGTGATCAAACTTGGCATTCTACTGTAGAATCCGTCCAAGATGCATACCATCTAACATTTACTGACCCCTGATCTATCTTCCCTGAGTGTTCTTGCAACTGTTTTTGCTACTTAGCCTAAGTCCAAGTGACTTGCATAAAAATGAAGACCAAGACCTATTGTAGTACCAAAAAAGTGAGACGCACCATGTGACTGTTTGCCAATGAATGGATGTCTCACTGATTACAACTTTCTGCTAATTTAATTGGATTTATGGAATTTAGGCTGTCAATCTGAGCACTGGGGCACCTGGAGTGGTTGTACAGCAAGATAAAGAGACCCAGAAATACAGATCAAGCACATGGTCCTAAAGGTGCAACTGCGAAAACCCCCACAATTGCACTTAGAAGTAATAGTTACAAAGTTTGAACAACAAGACAGAAGAAAGTGGGAATGAATGTAAAAGGTTACAGTATTGCAGCTGGGGGCTGAAGGGATCCTGCAAACATCCTTTAGTAATGACCAAAATATACCGCACAAGGTGCATTGATTGCACTACCCCCTACCCTACAAAGGACAACTTTTTGTTTTGAGTTACTCAGCCAGTCTTATACAATCCCCTACCTTATCTACGATATCTAACCTCCCCGCTTTTGCCACTAATCTTATATGTGACACCTTGTCTCCTACCTTACAGAAATATAAAAATATTTTCAAAACATAAACCATGCTTTTCTAAAATTATTACAATAATCATAAAATATATCTCCTCCATGTAAACCTGCTCCAGCCAAACGCACTTGAAAGCTCTTACAAAGAAAAAGTCCCATGGGTCAGGGAGATGTCATTCCTAACCTCCTTGCTTTTGCCACTAATTTTACATGTGACACCTTGTCTCCTACCTTACGGAAATATAAAAAATTTTCAAAAAATAAACATGTTTTTCTAAAAAGCATTACAGTAATCATAAAATATCCTTCCTCCATGTAAACCTACTCCAGCCAAACGCACTTGAAAGGTCTTGCAAAGAAAAAGTCCCAAAGGTCAGGGGGATGTCATTCCCCTGTCAACCTCCACATTGAAGAGTGTGAGGAAGGGAAGAGGGCATAGGAAGTTTATGATTAATGGGTTTGTAGAAGAACCTGTTTCATTGTTCAAATAGTGTTCTTAAATAATAAGATTCACAATTTAAGACGGAGGATGATTGAAACACTTCAACCAACAGGGCATGATGCTTGCTGACACAATTACAGGCAGCAACAAGAACCAAGAAATCTCTTGAGGATCACATCATAAAAAGGACAGAGTTAATAAGGTGATTTAGTGAGGGTCACAGCACCAAAATCAGCACCTACTTGGAAGTTTAACAGTAGCCCGCAGAACAAACTGGCATAATGAAAAAAACGTGAAATGTTCCTATCATTTCCAGTTTCAGTCATGCTTAAGGAAGATGAAAAGAGCAGAACAATAACTTTTAATGGTAAAGAGAGGAGAGCTTCTAAATGTTCCTTCAATAAATGAAAATTTGGATTAAGGGGAACAAAAGCCCTAGGAAGGCCAAACAATGAGCCACACCCATTTCCCCTAGTAAAGGACAGTGGTTTAGGGGCATCAAGGATTAGCAATAGCTGCTAGAGCACCCTCTGAAAAGCTGCTCTCTCTATAGGACTATGCTGGATAACCTCCCTGCATGGAGGGGCAACAAATCTGGATTTCTGTAAAACTGGTGAGACTGGGGCTGTTTCAGTAGAGTGGGGCTGTTTCAGTAAACCTTTCCAAGGAGGAAAAAATCTGGGGTCATTCACAGAAACCACCCCAGGCACATCCAAAAGGAGGCACCAAGAGTCATTCTAAAGTTCGATGATGTCCATAACTTCACTAGAAACTGTCCCAGCAGCCTGAATGTGGGAAAGTAGATGTTCAAACCAACCCATGGGTGGAGCACGGCATCCACCACCCATGTCACCGTATGGCACTCAATGGTATTGCAGACAGGTTAAGCAAAGGCATCCCCAAAATTTGCCAAAAGACCTTGCAGGTGTTGCAAACTTTCAGAGAGACGGAATATGTTTCTTCATGACTTTGCTGGTATATTACAGTAGTAGTGTTGTTGGTCATGAAAATGATACAACTTCTTTCTGCTGAAGTATCCTTCAGATGGAACCTCAACCCTTGCTCAAAGCATTTGATAACAACAGGAACTCAGGTTCGGGAGGGCATGAATGGAACTCCCTTCAGTGCTGATCTTGCCCCAAAAAAAGATTAAAAGGAACATCCTCCATGGTCAGAATCCGGACAGATGGGGACACTGGGGCTACCTTCCAGTGCAAAGCCTTTTATAGTTGGAGGGAGCAGATGCAGAAGCAGTTGTGAAGAACCAGTTTCTCCAGTGATGTTGGACAACCTAACAACACCTGCCAATGCCTGTCCATAAGTCAAAGGTAAAGAAGAAACACCCCATCAACTGGAGGCAAAGATCCATGTCTCCTGACAGAAGACCAACTTTGTGGAGGTGTTACTTTGTATATTCAGGTACCCTGCCTGTGTGGAAGGGGCTAAGTCTGACCACTCCAAGTGTATCTGAAAGCCCAACAAAGGTCAAAGTTCAAAGGCTGTTGAAGGTCCTCTTTCAACTCTCTCCTTTAAGAGGCCAAGACCAACCACTTATCCAGATAACACAGACACAATGAGAGCACAGACAAGAACACTGCAGCAGTCAAATGCACTGAAGGAAACCTGAATCTTCCACTAGTAGCTTGCTACCCATAGATAAATTGAACTGTCTTGACTTACAAGACAGATACACAGAGCCAGAAAGGCCAAGAGGCAGATAACAAGTAGGGTTGCAGAAGGCCAAGATGGCAACAAAGGGCAAACCAAGCAGGAGGGGAGCCATAGAGGAATGCATCCCTTGAAAAAGACGAGGTGTTTGACATAGCTCATGGTCGTGAACAGCAAGAGAGCTGGTGGTGGGATGAGACAGTCCCAGAGGATGAAGGGAGGCTGCAGAGGGCCAACTGAACTTGGGAAAACTTCACTTACTGGGCAATCAAGGGTACTTACATACATGAGGTTAAAGGTTTGAACCAGCTAGAACTGGGGATTAAGAAGCTTCCTGATGGGTTTTCACTGTGCTCTGAAACAGGGGAGGCCTTAACAGGGCAGTTGGGACTGGGCAACCTGAAGCATATTATCTTGCAAACAAAGTCCCTTGAGTGAAGAAAGAGCTGATTCTGGAGATTATAAAGCTGAAGGAATTGTAAAGGGCACAGACAAGAACACTGAAGCAGCCGATTACACTGAAGGAGACCTATACACTGGAGCAAGCACTGAGGTAGTTGAGGATACATCACCCTCACAATCAGGAGGATATTACTGTATTAAAGGTACCCAAGTTTTATACACGACTAACATAAAACTAAGCCAAAACAAATTTATCTGTGCCAAATATTTCTAACAGTTTCTCACTGTCCTGCCAACCTCTCTATTTATAATGAAATCTTACCCTACACTTAACTGGGTCATTCCTCATTACTGTGATCCATTGTTAGCACTAACTGCTTTACAGCTTACGAGTCTAATCCAAATTCTTTTTCTACATGATTAAAATTAATGACATCTTAGATCCACTTAATATAATTTACCCTTCTTTACATTCTTAGTGTCATTTGACTTTGTTAAAAATCTTACATAACAGCCAACCAAACACTACAAAGAATTTAAAGGGTCTTCTGTCTACAACAATCAATCTTCTCTTCTTTCCCCAACAAGGGTTTGGACTTAGAACTTCTAAAGGTCATAAAGTCACTGTCTCTCAGCTGTGATAAGTCTCAGACTTGCTTTTACCTTGCATGCAACAACATAAAACAAAATTATCCTTCACATTATTTCCCTAGAATCAGATAAGCATCAAGCACTGGTCCATGTGTCAATATTATAAGGGAAGAACAAGCTATACAGCAAGTTTCAAGTCCATTCTATGCTTCTATAGTTGAACCTTAGTGATCAGTCAACACCTCAGTTAGTTGAAACCAGTGGCTGACCTGAACATTCTCAATACCTTCATCTCACTCCTTCAGAATGCTCTAAGCTTTGTCAACCCTTGAGTTATGAACCATCTTAACCTCAATGGATTAGTTAACCTTTCACGAAGTCTTCCAGAGAATCTTTTCTTGTTCTTTGGAGTAGCAAAGTTTTCAGTTTTGGCACCTTTGCTTTGTGTCTTTGTAGACATAAATATTCACTCCAGTCACACAAACTGTAACTGCTCTGTCTTCATTCATTAACTCTGGCCTTGTCAGAATATGGAAATAAAGATCTCAAACCTTTATCAAATATAGTGAATCAAAATCACAGAGCCTACCTACTTCCATGTTTCCTCATATCCAGGTTTGATTTAATTTATAATATGTAACTGGATCCTTAATTTTGATCAAATTTTGGTTTTCAGATGAATTTAAACATGGTCTTCAGGTATGAAGCTTAAAATTTCTAGATCTGCAGAAAATTAATTTCTTTTAGTGATGTCCCATGTTTTTCTCCATGTCCTGGCATGAAACCTTATGTTGGACTTACCCAACTCTGGCTGAAGTAATGTATTCCTTTTCTATTTGAATACTTCATGTTTTCCACATCTTAAGACTGAATACATAGGAAGTGAAGATCCAATTAGTTACATCAGAAGTAACCCTGACAATAAATATTGCCCTTGACTTTTATATATGAACTCTTGAAGCTTTGTACCATACTCGGTGTTCCCTTTAAGTCAAAGTTTTCTTTTAAAGAGAACTTACATAACATGTTCAATTCAGGCAAATAATATTTAACAGAACTTACATAACATGTTCAATTCAGGTAAATAATAATAATGTTTACTATTTAAATAAACTCTCACCTTTGACTGCCCCTGCTGTGCCTAAGTGGTAGATAGCAGCTAAGACACTCCAGATAGCATGCTGCTCATCAGGAGACACCCCAAGAACATCTAAAGCAGCTCTTATTCGGGCCCATGCAATACCAGCTTTTTGTCTGTCTTCACTCTGAAACAAACCCAATCTTCCAATAACTGTCTCTAATGAGCTGACAAAAAATAAAATCATACAAAATATGAAAACTGTTATACTCCAATTAATTATTTGGATACTTCCTCTGTTGGAGTTAGTTTACATCTTCACACCATTAGATTCTATCAACATTAGAAATAAACACAAAAAAATAATGCTTGGCTGATCCAGACGGACTGTCTGTAACAACTGTTTCCCACTGGATGGTAATGGGATGTCTACATTCTTGTCAGAATTCTTTCTGACCACACACTACGATGTGGGGAGGCTGGGTGTGTTTCTGTACTGTATTGATAGTAGGTAAGTATCCAAATAATTTTATCATGAAAAAATTTCATCATTTGAGATGAACCTTAACTACTGTTAAAGTTTGCTGACTACCACACTGAATGAGGAGGGTGGGTTAATACAACCAAAGAAACATCTGCTCATCCAGATGAACTAAAAGCTTCTTAAAAGAGAAAAAAGGGTGGTGCTAGAATGTCTACATTCTTGTCAGAATTCTTTCTGACCGCACACTAAGATGTGAGGAGGCTGGGTGTGTTTCTATATTGATAGTAGGTAAGTAACCAAATAATTTTATCATGAAATAATTTCATTATTTGAGATGAATCTTAACTACTATTAAAGTTTGCTGAATGAGGATGGTGGGTTAATACAACCAAAGAAGCATCTGCTCAGCCAGATGAACTAGAAGTTTTTTAAAGGAGAAAAATGCTACTAAACATTCTACCTGTTGGGTTATCCTACCTGATAAGTACTGCTGCTAGATGGCAGATCCACTGCAGGATGTAAAGTCCTCATAGCAAGACTTGTTGGAGGATCCTTAAGGGAAAACGGACTATCTCATTGAGTCCTGGTGAACCCTGTGACAGAGTTGAAAGCCCACAACTGAGTCCAAAACTAGACAACTACCACCTTCAGATATGAATGCACCCTCCTACACACCAATGTGTACCTTCATGCTCCCAAACTCAGGACTGGGGCTAAAGGCTTTACAATTCTCTTACATAAATTCAACGTCTTGCAGATAACATTAGGAAACTACTGAGTTACTTCTCCAGCGAGCTCTGCTGACAACCTCCGCTAGCAAAAGATTTTTATAAAAATTAAAAGACTTATTTAAAGCACAGATATCATGAGGTTTTACTTTCAAAAATTGTAAAAAAAATCATGATTAAATTCTGTGTGCACTAAACTGAACAATGTAGAAAAAAGGAAATAGCATTCTTGGACACAGCAGTGCTTGGTCTCCTAATACACAAAATACATTCTTAACTCCTTAACAAGTTCAAGTCTGTTCAGGTAAATCCTTAAGAGCTCTAACTAGACATAGCAGAGCTTCCTCTTCTTAAGACTGTACAGCCTTAATCCCATCTTTCTACGGGGTCAGCCACTTCCCCACAGAATTATATCTTGGGCATCTGCGTGTTCTATGCCCAGCAATTTCAGGACTCTTTCTTCCGTGTCACACCACCTACCATATATACTTGTGTATCATCCAATCTCACATCATGCGACCCTTAAAATTTCGTCCCAAAAACATAATTTCATAGCATATCTTGTGTACCATGAGAGTTGCACTTTTGATAGCCCCAGATAGCATTAAGCTAACCTCTTTTCATACACAGTCTGTAATCCCATCTTGTTAAATAAATAAAATAAAATGAATTTAGGCTTAACTTACTGAGCAAATTTCATTTTTGGTAGATTATACTATACCAGGCTATGCTTGTAGATTGAATTTCATTTTCGGTAGGTTATACTAGGCTAGGTTTTCTAACAAGATTACCAAACTTATGAGTTATGTAACAATTCATAACCATCGCTTATACTGCTTACTACTGCATGAGCACCACTTACTAAAAAAAAGGCCTAAACAACATTGAGTATGGCCATAAACAACTGAATCGAGAAACAGCTGTTTTGCGATTTAGAGGGAATTTAGTTTATATTAGTTTACAATTGTATACCCACTTTACTTCTGTTTAATGTACAAAAATAAAAATATTTCCAGTATTAATCCATTTCTTTTATTAACTAAAAATGATTCTCCTAATTATTTCTGTATTTGGCCTCCGTAAGCTAAACATTAGCCTATCTACTTAAACACATATGGCAGATGACCAGTTTTTCGTGTTACAAGGATGATATGATATTAATACAGTATAAATGGATTTTGAGAGTAAAATATCAGTGTTATTACTATCACTTTTATCTTAAATACAGCTGTAATAGCCTTTCTGACTTATGCAAATGGATACTGTAAGTGTAACACCTAGCCTAAGCCAATAGTTCACTCATAAACATTTTTTATCTTGTGTATGGTGTGACCCTCGAAAATCAGATACAAATTTCCTTTTTAAAGTATCGCATGATACACTGTGCACAGGTACAATAATTCTCTGCCTACCTCTGCTTCTTCTACCCACCACAATCATATCATACACTTTCTTAACCAGAGCATCCTCATCCCTGCAAACCACATAACCATACCACTTCATCCGTCTTCCCCTGGCTTAATCAGTTACTTTATAAACACCTGCCATTTTTCTTATTTGTTTGTTTTCAATTTCACTCCAAGGATCCATCTCAACATTCTCTCAGTCCTTTCCTGGGCTCCCTTGTCTCTTCTGCACTATCCAGCAGCACTGTTCTGATCACTGTTTTGTAGATCTTAATCCTAAATCTCAAAGAATCCTCTTGTTAAGGATTACTCCTGAAACCTGTCTCCATTTAGCCCAAGCAGCTTTAATTCTCTGCTGTACCCCCATCTCACACAACCCTCTTCACTTAGACATCTACGTACTTGAAACCATCTGTTTGCTTTAATTTCTCACCAGCTCTTGACATCACGTGTAGTTCCTCTCTTCATTGGCAGGGTGGGTAGAGCTCTCAGCTAGCACGCTTTTGGCCCAGCATTCAACTCTCCGACTGGCCAATGAAGAATTAGAGGAATTTATTTCTGGTGATAGAAATTCATTTCTTGTCATAATGTGGTTCGGATTCCACAATAAGCTGTAGGTCCCGCTGCTAGGTAACCAGTTGGTTCTTAGCCACATAAAATAAATCTAATCCTTCGGGCCAGCCCTAGGAGAGCTGTTAATCAATTCAGTGGTCTGGTTAAACTAAGATATACCTAACATCTCTTTCACTCTCTACTGCTTAGCATTACTTCTGTTTTGCAGCACAAACTCTGAGTCCTCCTCTTTCTATGCACTCCTGCAAAGCTTTGTACCTCTCTTGCAATTCTTCTCCCTTGCCTGCTGTTTGAACCAGGTCATCTACAGACTGGATCCCATGGCATATTTTCTCTCACAAGCTCACTCAGCAAATCCTTGACAACTACAAAGAGAAGTGGGCTTGAAGCTGATTCCTCATGTAATCCAACCGTCCTCTTCATTTCCTACAAAAACAATTAAACTAAGGACAGTCACAATCTGGGAGGGGCTCTTGCTTTGACATTCTTTTTAGCTCTAAACAATGGAAGAAAAGAGACAGGCATCCCCTTGATGAAGGCCCACTTTACAAGATAGGGCTTGAAACTCATCAATACGCTTTGCTGTACAAGATCTAAAAGAAAGTGTATTTAATGTTAGATTGGAAGACCTTTTTCAAATCTAAGTCATGAGTGACATTCAAATCAGTGTGTTACAGAACTGGAGACAACACAGAGTGATATCCTTTAATTGTTGGAACAGAAAGTTGTTCCATGTACCTGAGAAACTGGAAGATTTTAATCAAGTTATCTACAAGAGTGCAGGTGCTGGATATCCCTCGGGGCAAGCACCAAGATCAATAAATTGACCACTGTTGCTGATACAATCTAACAATGGAGGGGCTTCTACACTTAAGGACAGATTCTATGGACACTCTGGAAAACCCTCTAGCTTGTTAGAGATGGCTAACAGTTTCCAAATGGTCAGATGAAGCATGTGAAAGTTTTGATGGAATCCTCTTAAATGAGACTGTCGAGAGGAAATATTTCATGAACACCAGAGGGCAAGGAACACCTATTCCAGGAGAAGTAGCTCAGGAAACCATTCTCTTGGGGCCACCAAGAGCTAACAACAGCTTGAGTTCTCCAATGCTCAATACTTGTTGGAAATTGGGGCTACCCAATAGTTCCACAACTTCTGTCAGACTTGCAGATGAAGAGGCTATTATGTTAGAATAACTTGCCCTTTCTTGTTGTGTTGGTCTGTGATAACATTGTTTCTTCCTGGGACAAATTATAGTAGAAGAATGTTGTTCCCGGACTCTGTCCAAAGGAGGAGTTTCTCCATCAGCCAGAACAAATCTCCCAATTTTGTGCCTTCTTGCTGCTCTACATAAGAAAGAGACGCTGAATTGTCATAGTTGATTGCGATCATCTTGTCTCTGACTAGATGTTCCACCTGCATAAGACCCTTCCAAAATGTCAAAGTTCTAGGTTGTTGAAATGCATCTTGCTCTCCTCTACATTCCAACTCCCTGACATTTCAATGTTCTCCAGAACAGATTCCCAACCTGATCCTGACATGTCTGGGCCAAAAGCAACAACCACTTCTTCGGTGAAGGCTTTCGCAAGCAAGGTTTGAAATTCTCTCAACAGTGACAGAAAATTGTCTATCCATCTCTCTGTTGGAAAAGCCCAAAAAGAGAGTCAACCTTTTTTCCCAGACGTATTGACATTGATCAGAAGACAATGGTTCGTTCCCAAGATCACCTGAAATGAGTTTCAAGAACTAATAAGTCATCCAAGTACTGTATAGGAGAACTTGGATTTTAGTGGATGATTCAATTCCACTAATGGCGCCAGAACGAGTGAGTACATGTGGCACCAAGCTCAGACCACAACACAGAAAGTTTTGAATTGGAGGGCATTCCCTTCAAAGAGAAGGCTGATACTTCCTCAACTAAGGATGGATCAGGACGTGGAAATATACGTACCTCACACCAATAGAAATCATCCAGTCACCCTTCTGGACAGCCATCAAGGCCGAATTGGCAGACTCTGTCAACAAGGGGGTCAAACAAATGAACCTGTTGAGACTGAAAACATCCAATACTGGTCTCCAGCCCCTGAGGACTTGGGAACAAGAAAAGGACAATTATAAAACTCCAGTGACTTTTTTTAAAACTGACCCAATTGCCTCCATTCATGAAAACTGTCTGATCTGCAAACTCAAAACTTCCCTGTGTGATGAATGTACACAGGGATATAGGGGATGTTGATAAGGGTGGAGGCGTAACAAAAGGTATGACATATCCCTCCCTGAAAACCTTCACCACCAAAAGTTCAGCTCTAAAGTTTTGCCAGACACTCCAAAATAGCAGAAGATGGCCTCCCACTTGACCTTAAGGGCTTGAAACATCAGTTACAGTTGCCTTTGTGATTCTTTCCCTTAGAATGTGAGCCTTAATCACCTTAAAAGGTCTTACTGGAACTGAAAGAACCCGAGATCAGTTTGGGTCAATATTCTGCATAAAACTTTGATGCAGAACTGGCTGCAGGTATAAGTGCGTGGAACTTGAAGAAAGAATTCAAAGATTCTTTTAAGAATTCCCTACTCTCCTGACTCGAGACATCTTGGTGAAGGCCTTAAAGAATTTGGGTTGAAGGGGACAATGATGAGGTGTGTAAAAAACAGCTATTGACTGCTATGTGGGGGCTACCTGATACGATAAATATGACCACAACTGTTCAAGTTTCTTTAAAACCAAGTTTGGTAAGAACATGAGATATTGCTCACTAAGTGTCAGAAATAGCTCTATCAAGACAAGGTAAATACTCCAACACCTCATAATAAATCATCACTCCTTCAGGACTAACATGTTTCACATGGCACAATTGAGCAGTTGTACAAAAAAATGCATTCTGTAAAGGAAAGCTCTTCAGTTGAAGGCCATACTGACTTCACAAGCACCTCCGCCTCACTATTAGGCCACAGAACATTACCAGTTTTGAGAGCTCTTTGTTTCACTGGGTTAAATAACTTGAAAAAATTTGTGTCTTGTTTGTTTCTTTGGCTTAAATAACTTGAAAAAATTCGTGTCTTGAATAAGAGATGGATGAAGACCTGGCATAGTACAGGGTGGGGCAAATCAAATGCCCGAGTTTTGATAGGCTATTAGGAAAAGTAAAACAATATTTACAGAATTATTTGTTGTTTTAGTTGAATCAGTATACAATGCCGTTTGTGTGATCACTTTTTGAAGATGGCATCAGGAAGATGGTGGCCATCTGTAGCGATGCACTGTTGAAGGCGATGTCTGAAGTTTTCGGCTGCTCTTCAGCACATCTCAAGGGGTATTGCAGCAATTTCCTCCCGAATTCGCATCTTTAATTCTTCCAAATTGTGTGGCCGACTTCTGAACACTTTCTCCTTCAGATATCCCCACAGGAAGAAGTCGCAAATGCTCAAATCAGGTGAGCGTGGCGGCCACTCGACATCACCCCTCCCAGAGACGAGGCGTACCAGGAACATCTGTCGCAATTTGACCATTGCAACTTGAGCAGTGTGGGCTGCTGCTCCATCTTGTTGGAACCAGATGTCTCCCAGATTTGTTTCCTCACTTAATTCTTCCAATTTCGGTTCCAAAAAGTCTTCCAACATCGCAAGATAACGTTCAGAGTTGACGGTGACAGATCTTCCATCGTCCTCAGAGAAATAAGGCCCAATTACCCCAAATTTGGAAACTGCACACCAAACAGTAACTTTAGGGGAATGAAGCGGTCTCTGGTGAAGTTCTCTTGGGTTGGTTTCAGCCCAATAGCGACAGGGTGGGGCAAATTGAGATGTGCCGAAGAGCAGCCTAAAACTTCAGACATCGCCTTCCACAGTGCATCGCTACAGATGGCGACCATCTTCCTGATGCCATCTTCAAAAAGTGATCACACAAACGGCATTGTATACTGATTTAAATAAAACAACAAATAATTCTGTAAGTATTGTTTTACTTTTCCTAATAGCCTATCAAAACTCGGGCATTTGATTTGCCCCACCCTGTACCTGTGTCACAACATGTAGCTCTACACAGCTTCATAAAACTGAAAACCTTAACAGTCTTATTTTAGGAACTTGCTTTAAGGGATAAAACTTTGAACAGGAGCTGAGGCAGAAGCCACCAAAAGTCAGCACCAATCAACAGGTTCATCCCGTTAAAAGGTGAGGATAGGCAAAACAGCACGATCTATCAAGCTCTTAAAATCCGATGGATTTGACCTGGGGTCGAAATCTAGACTAAAGTCTAAAGAAAGAACCTGAGCAACAGAAACTGGTAAATTCCCAGACTGAGACGGTGAGGTGGTAGATGCCTCGAGATGGTAATGTACCCTGGACTGCCATCACTGATGTCACGGGAAGCAGTTGGGAAGCGCCAGACTGCTGGGAGGGAGATGGACGACTCACTAGATGGCAAGTTGCCTGGGAGGGAGACAATTAGATGGAGATAACATGATGTCACCAAGGTGGACAAATCATCCTCCTTTAGCTCTCCGTTGGGTGAGCCGGTAGAGCTGCAGACTGTCACTCGATGGGCCGGAGTTCAATTCCCCCGACCGGCTGATGAAGAGTTAGAGGAATTTATTTCTAGTGATAGAAATTCATTTCTCGCTATAATGTGGTTTGGATTCCACAATAAGCTGTAGGTCCTGTTGGTAAGTAACCAATAGGTTCTTAGCCACGTAAAATAAGTCTAATCCTTTGGGCCAGCCCTAGGAGAGCTGTTAACCAGCTCAATGGTCTGGTAAAACTAAGGTATACTTAACTTTGCACTTCAACAATAAATACAAAAGAGATGAAAGCTTGGACTCAATAGATGACCCTGCTGAGGCAACAGCTGGTGCTGTCTGCATAACACAAGAAGCAGTAGAAGAGGAAGGGCTGCTAGCACAAATAGATGCAGTTGTCAACAGGTGAGGACTATGAGGCTATAGAAGGGGGGACTGAGTAAGATGGGGAGGGGTAACATCAGGAATGGAAGGAACAAATGATGATACAGAGTATGTAAATGATTGAACAATTGAAGTACTGATGGGGAACTCAGAAACTACTAAAGTAACTGGAATACTATGCCTATAAACCCTAGATAACTCAAAAGTATCAAACACATCACTGTCTCTATTGCCAGATTATCCAAATCCTTCGGAGAGTGGTTCAATTTCAAGACAGCATGCAGTTGAGGAGGCTGCAAAGGGCACAAACCTCCGTCCCAGAATATGCCTTGGTTCTCTGAAAGAGAAGGTCTACTGTTGCCATGCAGCCCAGAGAGCAGGCTACGGACAGAAAAAGGCTCCGACAGCGCTCTTGGAGGAGAAACTGGAAATGGTTGGTCACTACGGGGGAACTGTAATCCTTACCCATAATATACTTGGTCAAGTGTCTAATTGACAATAGGGGCAAACTCATATCCTCCTAAACTTTACTCATCCATTTCTCCAGAACCACACAAGGAGCATTAGAAGATGAAGCAGAAGGAGAGGGAGAGAGAGGAATCTGACCTATCAGGCAAAGGAGGATAGGAAGGAAGAGCAACCCCAGAAGAAGAGATCCGGAACCATGTCTGCAATGCATGACGGACGAAAGCAAACCGGAATGTTTGCATCTGGGCAAGCGGGTATTCCCGCCTACCTGGTGGTAGTTACTGCCTAACCACCTTGCTCAAGAGTTTAACGGCTGTTTCCAGCCTACGCTGAAAGTAATTCCTAATGTAAAGGACCGACGGTTTGTATATTGTGTCGGAACAATCTGTAATTACTTGGTAAGTATATATGAAACTAAATTTTATCATGAAAATAACATTTTCATATAAGTAACCTACCAAGTAATTACATAGCTGAATCCACATTGATAGGAGGTGGAAAACACATACATATTCTACTCCAAAACATTGAGTAATGATAATGACTTTGAAATATAAAAGTTGCTAGCATTGATACAATGCTTGTCATTTCCTTACGTGGTAAGAGAGCTACTGCAGGTAAATAATGCCTCTGCTTGTTGCTCATCTTAACCTGTAGTGGCGTGGCAGGTTGAGCCATGGGTCGCCTCTACTTTAGTGGGTGTCTTGCTGCAGAGTATAGGCTTGATAGCTGACCAAGACATACATATGTGCCCTTACCCTGTGCACAGTACCAGAATAAAACAAACCAGATAACGCTGTCACCTGCACCGAAAACATCACAACCCATCCACTGAGACTGGTGGGTACTCCAAGTATATTGTACCCCTGGCTCCCAAAAATTCGACACCCTACTTCAAGGCGAAGAGATAGTAGGAGTAAAAGAGAGATTCCTATGCTTCCTCCCCCAACACCATGCCAGCCACTGATAATGTCCCCAAGGTACTGCAATTTTCAAACACTGTTTGGACTTACAGTAGGCCGATTGCAGAATGGAAGTGAGGGACATATGAACCTGAAAGCTAATAAAGTAGAGACTGCCCTGACATCTGGAGCTTTCACTTTAAAAACTGGCAAAATGTCCTCCTGAATCTGTGAGTGTGTCTCAGAAATTAAGTCTTCCATGAAGAACAACAATGCGTTCTTAGTCAGAGGGCATGACGGGTTCTTGACAGAGCACCTGAGGCTACTGGATGGTCCTCTGATTTTCTCAGCCCTGCTCAGGTAATACCTTAGAGCCCTAGCAGGACAAAGAACTCTCTGTTCTTCCTCAGAGCCAATGTATCCGTTAAGGTCTTAATGGAGAAAGAGCAGGGCCAGAGCTTGGAAGGGCCTTGTTCTTGGCTAAAAGTCCAAGAGTAAAGTAGCAAACTGCATCTCTTGAAAAACCTACCATTTATTGATGGCTTGGAACTCGCTAGTATGTTAGCAGTAGCCATGGCCACGAGGAAGAGTCTTCTGAGTAAGTTGTCTCCAAGAAGAGGAACGAAGAGATTCAAAGAGGGACCTGTCAGCCACTTCAACACCATGTCCAGGTTCCCAGAGACCGGGTCTTCCTTTCTTGCTTAGATGTATCAAAGGACTTGATGAGGCTGTCAAGATCTGGGACTGATGCAAGATTCAGGACCCCTATGTTACTGAGCTAAACACAGCTCGATACCCCTTAATAGTGGAGGATGAGAGATTCCTAAACCTCCTTGGATAAAGAAGGAAATCCGCAGTTTGGGTCACAGACGTCTCAGAAGAAGAGGCGTTGAGTCTGAAACATCAGCTTTCGAAAAACACCCATGTAGCCTGGAAGACGCTGCAAGGAAATCGAAGCCTGCATCTTGCAATAGCCTCTGCAGCGCATCTTGAAAACCCTTACGCTCTGACAAGCTTCCGGGCAGTCTGAAGCCCGTCAGGACAAGGGTGGACAACCTTCTGGTGTCTCTTAAAGAAAGGAGAGACAATTTTAATGGGAAGAAGTCTCGGAAAATCCACCCACAACTGTAGCAGGTCCTGGAACCATTTTTTCATGGGCCAAATGGGGCTATGAGAATCATTATCAAGTTGTGATGAGAACAAACCTTGTTCAGCACTTCCCTGACCATGTTGAAGGGTAGAGAGGCGTAGTGGTCCAAGTGGGACCAATCTTGCAGTATGGTGTCTGTTGCCCATACTAGAGGGTCCAGGGCCTGAGAACAAAAGAGAGGAAGGCGATGGTTCCTTGAGGTGGCAAACAGGTCCAATGTCAGCCTGCCCCATACAAGAAAAGAGCCACAAGTTCAAGAAAGCCATCCCTGATGGCACGAGTAAGGACTCCTAGCCAGTCCGAGGCAAAGCCTCCAACTTTAAAATTGTGCAATCTTCAATCTTCTTGGCTAGTGCTTTCACCATCCAGTCCAAGGAACTGAAAGCTACATACCACTCAAAGAGGTCTTTGACAAGGAGGTCCAGTTCTGTTGACAAAAAAATGTAATTTTCACCAACAAAAATTCTGAGTATCAGGAAGAAAGAGCTTCCCTGGTGGCATAGTAAAGACACCTCCTACAGAAAGTGCTAGGAAGGAAAGCGAAGGAAGCCTTACCTTGCTCCCTCTTAGCAGGAACCAAACTTCAATATCCTTGAGTGCCTTCCTAGCAGACAAGGAAATCACCATTGTGGGGAGCCTAGGTCTGTCATCTGGATAGCTCCTCATCAGGAAGGTCGAGATAAGCGAGACCGTGGCTAGCAGAAGCCAAAAAAGGGATGGAAAGTTTGCACACCAATATTGAAGGAGAGCTGCATAGGCTAGGAGACCAGTGGTCTGAAATGGAAGCCTGGAGCTCCGAGCAGTAGATCTATACTGAAGAGCTGGTGGGCGCTTGGGAGCTGACACCAGGCACTCAGAAGTGGGCATCAGGCACTAGGCAACTGGCGCAGAGTGCTCGGGAGCTGGTGCTGTGCGCTCAGAAACTGGCGGCAGACGTTCATGAGCTAGTGTCGGGGGCTCGTGTGGAGATAGGCGCTTGAACGAAGACAACGAGTGCCTCAGCAGGACCAATGGGCACTTCGGAGCCAAATACCAATGCAGGAAGGTTGAGGACTTGCCCAGCTCCTTAAACCGCTAACTGGGCAGCGAAGTGCGGTCCCTATCGCCTGTATGCCTCTTCAATAGACATAAAGAAACTAAAAAGCACTTGCGGTGCTTTCACGTCCGGGCTGGAGTCTTGAGAGTAGGACGACAACTGGAGCACATCCAAGATGCCATTCCAGCAGCTCTCTTTCGAAACCTGGGATATACGTGCAACAGGGGTAATCAACGTGTGGACAAACCCCACTGGCCTCCCTTGGACTTCCAGCATGTCTTTTCCCAGGTTCAGGGAGCAGGACAGAGACCTTCGTCTAGAAGAACCGGAGGGACTAGAAGCCACCTCCTCCACTTAAAAAATTGTCTCCCATCTAGATACCCCTTCCAGTGGCTGTCTGCCGATACCTGGGAATGCTCAATAGGTTCGACTGAGGGGGCAGCTACCCGTGGGCCAACCCCATCAGCCTCCATTGGACTTTTGGTATGTCTTCTCCCAGGTCCAGTGGAGTAGAACAGTGACCTTGGTCTAGGAGAGCCGATGGGACGAGTAGCCACCTCCTCCACTTGCACAACACTATCACTTGTCACTTTGAGGGAAGTGGTGCCATCTGAATATTTTTTCCCATAAATGCCTACAGCAACTCACCTAAGTCTGCCACTGTATCATAAGTAGGTTAATTATCTTGTCAAAACCAGACTCTAGACTGGCAATGGCATCAGGTTTGGAAGCCACAGAACCAGGCACAGGAATAGGTGGTTAAAAGTAGGGAGGCTAGTA
This sequence comes from Macrobrachium rosenbergii, assembly GCF_040412425.1. Classification (NCBI taxonomy): domain Eukaryota; kingdom Metazoa; phylum Arthropoda; class Malacostraca; order Decapoda; family Palaemonidae; genus Macrobrachium; species Macrobrachium rosenbergii. The sequence goes on along the minus strand of NC_089750.1, from coordinate 41,673,836 downwards.
GCAAGAGAAAAAATTAGGAAGAGGGGAAGAAGGAATAGCAGAGCTATCTTCTAACCTAGGCTAGGGGAGAATTCTAGGCTAGGGAAGCTCGTTTCCTGGCTCCAGAGGCCACTTCCTTTTTTATCCCTCTCTAACTTGTTCATCATTACATTTAGCACAAGTTTACTCCCTACTTTATTTCCACCCACTACATTTACTGCAAATTGTATGAGAATCATATGAAGAACTGATTACTCTGGTTTGCATCTTTTGCTACAAGAGCAAAACTAGGTGAACTTGAATCACACATAATAATAACCAAAGAACTAGAAAAAATGGTAATTCTAAGCCGGCTGTCCGCGGTGAGCTAGACTATGGCAATTGACGTTTTTCTATGTTATTTTACTTGCTTTACAAGAATTTAAAGTAATATTTTGTCGGCCGGCTGTAACTAAGCTGTCATTGACCTTTGAAGACTACGCGACTTGAATTGCCCAACGCAGGGTAGGTCTAAGCCAGCATTCCGCGGCAAACCCCCCACCCCTCCATAGCTAATACGGCAAAATTGTAACCAGTAAACACCCCTAAAAATACCAACATAACGTACCCTAGAGGTGTTTACTGGTTACAATTTTGCCGTATTAGCTATGGAGGTGGGGGGGCGGGCTTGCCACGGAATGCCGGCTTAGACCTACCCTGCGTTAGGTAAGTTAGGTAATTCAAGTCGTGTAGTCTTCAAAGATCAATCACAGTTTAGTTACAACCGGGCGACAAAATATTACTTTAAATTCTTGTAAAGCAAGTAAAATAACATAAAAAAAACGTCAATTGCCATAGTCTAGCTCACCGCGGACAGCCAGCTTAGAATTACCGAAAAAATGATCCTGAAAGCTAATAAAGCTGAAAGACTACATAAATAAGTGATAATACATCACCGAAATCCAGCCATACTACTGAAAATTAATAAACAAAAGCTGCAGCAAACCCTCAATGTTAATCGAGAACTGGCTGAAACACAATAAGGCTGTCTGCTAAGTCATTTCCAATACTGTACTCCCGTTAGAGGGGGGGCTTGTCACCTACACTAAACTATTGAAGCACTATCATGATTTTTTAATTTATGCTGCCGTGGTTAGAAACCTATAGCTATGTAATTACTTGGTAAGTTATAATTTCGGCAGTAGGTAAGACTCATCCCAAATAAATAAATAAAAGATAAAAAAATAAAGACAACTTTTGCCAGTCTACTTCCAGAAAACTGTCATTACATTGACTGAAGTTATATCTTTTGCATACCCTCTGAAGTGGAGTCATAAAAAGGTTGGGTTCAGATAGTTTGTCAAGGCCTAAAGTTCTCCGTAAATCATTGTCAGCACCAGACAGCAGCTGGTAGAAAATGTGGTAGTTGGGTTCTCCCTCAGGTCTTCTAACAACACGTGTCTTCTCTGGCATGTAAACCTGAAAAATACATTTTAGTTCATAAAAAATATACTATGCAAGGCAGAATTACACCACCAGTTTTATAACTGTATATAATATCCATTAATCTTCATGATAAAAATGTTTACATCAGATGTATTCATTACATTAAACGAGTTCTCCTCTCTCTTCTGTCCTGTGCATGCTTGCCTGAGCTCTAAAAAGTTCATCATATACTTGCAACTGTCTAGTGCCTAGCTAAAAAGCTTACAAAAAAAAAAAAAAACTAAAAGTGACTTACGATCTCTGTTACGACAAGTTTTTGCGTGTGTACAATGTACCATTACTTTTTGGGGTTAACGTTACCAGGCTTTTACATTAGCAAATAACAGACCACTCAAATTCAATTCAAATACATTTCTAAGGTCTGAATAAAATCAACAGAAAACCACCCACCTGCACAGAAGCAGATGCAATCTGCCCTGAATGGTCGAAGTCTAAACTGAATATCTGTGTGAAGCGAGTGGCATTTGTGTTCATCACAGTCCGACTATTACCAAAAGCTTCAAGTAAGGTTGATATGGCATTCAGCTTTTCAACTAGAAAAAACAAGATTGGTTCAGAAGCCATATAAAATCACTGTGCCCATTTCAATTATTATAATTTTTTTGCAAATTAAACAGTTAAACAACATTCAAACTAGTAAATGGATGCCTATTTTGTCCATATTAACAGGCATGGACACACACACATACATTCATCAATCTGTTTAATGATAACCCACATCTACTATCAGACAACCACCTGGGAAAAAACACAATGGTCATGAGTCCATTCATACTTTACCTGCTGAGTCATGGATGAACTGTCTTGCATAACACTTCCAAAGCATAAAATGCTCCACTCCCCTACACAAGGCTCACCAGTAGCCAGTTGAACTACCTCCACATACTGTACTGTTCACTTCTAACTAGCCCATATTATGAAATTAAGGCCCTTCCTTTCTAATAACTCATTCACTCCTGTATAGCCTATATCATGCACTTTCTAGGTCTTCCTCAACTCTTCTTATTACTTCAAAATCATACACTTTTCACAACTTCTTGTCCTGAATTCTTTCCAAATGACCAAACCATCTCTTAGAAACTACGACTTTTTTTTTTTTTTTTTACCAGTGTGACCATTTTTACCATTTCTATCCGTCTCAAAGAACTCTGGTACTTTGTTTCACCTATGATAATAGTTTGTCTCTCCACATTTCTCACCCTTTCAATTCCTTTTTGCACCATATATCCTACATGCAAGCAGTTCATTTCAACACTGTAAGTTTTCTTTATCTACATGACCGAATATATCTTCATTTCATGTCTGTGAAGTATTGGTTCTATAATCTTTCCTAATTTCCTATTTTTAGCTTCCATAGAGACTCTGATTCTCCCAAAAACATTTTTTATGCAACCTGTTACTTCCCTTGCTTTACATAGCCTGGGATTTGACTCTACTACTGTACTGATTTCCAAATGCCCATAATGTACACATCGAATGCCTCTGCTCTTCCATCATCCACATTAACATTCGCTGTTACTTTCTTCCTGGTTTCAATACACCCTCTTAATATAATTTTGCTCATATTTCTGCTCTTACTAACACATGTGCTGGTTTTCTGTAATTTCTCTTCACTATCTCCAATACACACTGTATCGTATACAAACATCAACCATCTCAAACTCCACTTAAGAGCTATTGCCTTATCCAATAACTTTGCACCTATATCTTATTCTATCCATCAAATTGTTGAACAGCCATGAAGACTTAACATACTCCTGTTTCAGAACACTTTCACATGGAAACTAATCACAAGGTTTATTTTCATAAGAAAAAAGTTTATTCCCTCTAAACAACTTATTTCCTCCTCCATATTCTCAACAATGTCCACTCATGCTCTCTATAGATTCTACTGGAAGTATATCCCATGTCTATGTATGCCTTTTAAAGACTTTGCTTTTTACTTTCAAACTTCAGACATACCGGCTTCATATAAAAAATTTGTTCAATTCATCATCATCTTGTCTAAACCTACACTGTTCTTCTCCTAACAATTCATTAGTAATCTGTCTTAACTTTCTTAATCAAAATCCTCCTACTGTATACATTTTCCCAGGCATATATATATAATATGAAACTGTATGCCCTTATGATTCTTGACACTGCTTTATAGAGAAAATGAGACTGATAACTGACCATTGACTCCAGTGCGATCAGACAGTGTATTAATATATGACAAGTATTTTCATGCGTTTTGACCCCACCACGAAACTAAACAGCCTCAACTACCCCTTCCACCATAGGTCACATTTCATCCATTTTCCACTTACATTTTCTTCTCAACATACTCACTTATGTTGATTACATTTATGTCCATATTTTCACCACGTTTTTCCAACAACCAAATGTCAACCTTAACCTTTGCTTTAACCAGAAACTGATCAGATACATAGTCAGTCAAATCTACTCTGTACCCATTCTATACTTACAATTTTCTCTTTCCAAAGAATACTTATAATTAGTCTTCATTTAAAACAATATACATCTGATTCCATTCACATTTTCATAAGACTCTCCCTATCCTCCTTTATACCAATTCCATATTTACCAAAAAAAGCTACTACCTATATATATATATATATATATATATATATATATATATATATATATATATATATATATATATATATATATATATATATACACATATACACACACACACACACATACATATATATACATATATATATATTATATATATATATATATATATATATATATATATATATATATATATATATATATATATATATATATACTAGCTGACAAACCCAGCATTTCCTGGAAAAATGAATGGCAGTCGATGGGGGGAGGGAGGAGGGAGGAGGAAGGGGAAAAGGGAGAGAAGAGAAGAGAGAGAGAGAGAGAGAGAGAGAGAGAGAGAGAGAGAGAGAGAGAGAGAGAGAGAGAGCTAACTTTGAATGACCACGGACTATATTGACATACATGTACGTAATTTCTCCACATTCATTACTGAATTCTGCTACAAATCCAACAGTCAGGACATGACGATTATGTGTTTGACGTCGTTGAGGTAATGCTATTAAAATTTTTACTAAAAGGTGTAGAAATTAGAAAAATTTCATTACGTTTGTCAAAATATTTTCAAATCGCTGAAATTCATCCTAAATTCAAGGGCAGTTCGCAAAATAGAAAATTAATTCGTTTGGACTAACCGTCAGCCACCAAGTACTTTGTGGTGACTTGGAGAGGCAGTGGATGTCAAAGTTACGGCATGAATTGGAGATTTCCCAGTAATACTTTATCTAGCACCACCAACTCCTTATTTTTCATTTCCCGACGCTCCTGCCATTAATAAGTAATTACCTATTACTTAATTGCTTTATGACTGAATGAAACTAATTCTAATAGTGTCAAACACATCTGCTTAATTTTGTGGATGCGCTAAACTGATTATAGGGTTTGCAGTGGAGGAGTTTAATGACATCACCAACAGAAAAGGTGGTGGTTTTCTGCACATGCTACTGGTGACTCCCATACGGTTACTAAAGAAAAGGTGAACAACAATGGTAAAAACGAAAATTTCATTTGTTTTGTCTATGTTTGTGAGTCTGTCATGGGGTAGGGGTTTGATTTTGAGTTATAAACCTTCTTGGGGTGACACAGGGGCTGCGTGCCAAATTTTGTCTGTCATGCTGTTCGGATTTCTATAGGGAACAAACATTCACTTTTATATATAGAGGTATATATTCAATATATATATACATATATATATATATATATATATATATATATATATATATATATATATATATATATATATATATATGATTACAATCACTTAACAGGTGATTCGTTTCTTACACATTAAAATAGGTGAAAAAATAGGAGATGGGGTGTAGTCTCCATGGTCTGTCCGTTTCTGTGTTTGTTGGTATTGTTCCTTGAGAGTATACAGTAATGTGATTTCTATCACTAGCCCTAATGAGTTTTGAAATCACTCCTAATTTGACACCTGTCAGTGGTGAATCTGTAGTTTAAAACGGTTGTGTACATTCATCAGCACCGTCTCTGTAGTATATATAGTCTGACTTCTATGATTATGTATCAGTCCTTCGTCAGCAGCTTGGAAATAAAGCCGAAACCAGTCAGGACTTATTTTTCCACTTGTGGTGATGCATGATAAATGTATGTGTTTGTATGTATGTATGTATGTATGCATGTAGGCTATGTATGTATGTATACATATTATTATATACATACATACATATATATATATATATATATATATATATATATATATATATATATATATATATATACACACACACACATATACATATATATATATATATATATATATATATATATATATATATATATATATATATATATATATACTGTATATACATAGCTTAGTGTAAGGAGTCAATCCATATTAATAACCATCAATAAGGGGTAGAGGACACACACAGATGTACAAACTGTCTTTATTCCAACGTTTCGTAATTATCCATTTAATTACATCATCAGGGCTGTTAAAATGAAACATAAAATTCCTTGTAAAATTATAAAAAAAACTGTAAAAACTAAAAATTAAGAATTTAAAAATTAAGAATTTAAAAAGGTAAAAATTATTCTTACTAAATTTAAGAAGTATATACAACATTAAAATTAAGGGAATGAACACAATTTAGAAAATCTTTACATTAGACTGAAAAGTAATAGAAATTCAGTAAACTAAAAATGAACATAGCAGCGAACAGAGTAATAGAACAAAAGGTTAGACAACTGACCTAGAGGAGTGACAGCATCAAACTAAACGTAAACATAAATGGAAACAACACAGATCAAGACAAATACAGAGGGGAGCAGGAAGTATGAGTGTTTAAGGACGGAACAAGTTGTTTAATCAAAAGTGATTCTAAAATAACAAGATCTTGGGGGTTGGCAGTATGGCCCAAAATGGAAAAGTCCCTATTATCGATATATGTTTTACAAATTTTGGAATGATTTCTGATATTGGAATGTTCTGGGTTTGAAATTGCTATGGAAGCATTGATAAACTCTGATAAAATAACTGATGAAGATGAGTTAGAATTAGCTCAAGAGTTGTTGAATGTAGCACAGGCTGATGTTATAAATAAGCAAGCAGATGTTACAAATAAGTAAGCAGAAAAGAAAGAGAAAAGTGATGTCGAGTTAGAGCTTAGATGTATAGAAGCAGAAGAAAATTTGATTAAGCTGAAGATGCAGGCTGAAAGAGAGAAAATGCAGGCAGAAGGAGAAAGAGAAGGCAGAGAAAAAAGAGAAAGAACATAAAGGGAAGAAGAGAAAGCTGCTGATGAATTAAGGAAAACAGCAGAAGAAGAAAGAGAGATAGCTAGGCACATGAGAGAGATGAAATTGATAGAAGCTCGCTCCAAGTTACCTGTAACACCATCTAACCCTACTCAAGGTAATTCAGACCCTGTATCTGATGTAGTAAGAGTGCAGAAGTTAATTCCAAAGTTTACAGAAGAAGCTCCAGATGAGTTTTTTGATCACTTTGAAAAAGTGGCTTCAGGTATGGGATGGCCATAGGATAAATGGTCAGTCTTGTTACAGACTGTTCTCATTGGTAAAGGAAGAAGTGCCTATTTAGCCTTATCAGCTGATCAGTGTAAAGAGTACAAGGTACTGAAAGATTCAGATCTTTGAGAAAGGATGACCAGATAACTTTCTTGGATTATGCCTACAAAGTAAGAAGATATTTCACACGATGGTTGGAGGCTGCTAAAGTTAAAACATTTGAAGATCTTGAAGAATTGGTTGTTCTTGAACAATATCTTAAGGGAATTCCTGAACATATAAGAGCCTATTTGAGAGAGAGAGAGAGAGGTGAATAAACTTGACAAAGCTGCTACACTTAGTGAAGACTATAATATAATCAGTAGCAAAATGAACTATAATGTCAAGTACCAGAATCCATGCACAGGTTTTAAGTCTCATCCAAATTTCAGGAGCAGATTTAATGGGAATCCTACAAGTGATAATACCAAGTCAATGCAGGGTAATATCCTCAGCAAGCTAATGTAAAATCATCATATAATGTTGCAAGGCAATTACAGAAGCCTAGTGTTGTCTGCTACAAGTGTGGAAGAGCAGGACACTTCAGTTGGGAGTGTTATCAGATACATCAGCAGCCCAAACCAGTTGGTCAAGTAGTAAGAGGTGACCAGGTGAAACAGACTACAAAGAGCAATGTGGGGAGGAGTCAAACTCCAGTGAAGACTGAGACTAAACAACCTGAATGTTTAGCAACCAGTGGAAATGTAACTTCAAGCAGTGTGTGGCTGAGCAGTTTGGAGGCTTTTAAGCCATATATCTATGAGGGTACGCTGACAACTCCAGGAGGAAGTGTGCAGGTACCAGTCAAGGTATTACGTGATACAGGGAGCAACCATAGTGTGGTGGTCCTTGTGCTCACCCCGAGTTGGAGAAGAACAACCCCCACCTGTTTCCTAGCTGTGTGACTACTAGGAGTATGAAGAGGACTATGCCTGTAAGTGAAGAGACTGAGGATTTACCCACTCAAGAAGGATCAAGTGAAGGATCTTTGAGCTTAGAAGAGTTGTTCCAAGAAAATGATGTTTCCCCTAGTGCTGACCAAGAAGAGGTTTCCCAAGAAGAAGCTGTTGTCCCTGAAGAGACTCTGAGTAGTCAAAATGTTCCTGAGGATAACAGTGAAACTACAGTAGCTGAGTTGGCAGATATTGAGAGCTCAACCCTTTAAGTTGGTCAGGTGACCAGAGAGAAGCTAATGGAACTGCAGAAGAAGGATGCATCATTAGCAGAGTTGTTTTTTAGAGTTGTTGATCAAGAAGAGATACAAAAAACTCCTACCTGTTATTATCTGAAGGAAGGTTTGTTGATGAGGAAGCATAGACCTGCATATATACCAGGAGATGCTGAATGGGGTGGATATCATCAAATTTTGATCCCACGTCCATTGAGGAAGCAAGTGGTAACAGTAGCTCATGAGTCTGGACATATAGGAATCAGGAAGACTGTGGAGAAGATCATGAAATATTTTTTCTGGCCTGGACTTCACAAAGATGTTAGCAAGTTCTGCCGGGAGTGTCATAACTGCCAGATAGCTGGAAAGCCAAATGAAACCATTCAGAAAGCCCCCCTACAACCTATAGAAGTTAGAGGAGAACCCTTTAGCAAGGTGATTATAGATGTGGTTGGACCACTGCCGAAGACAAAGAAGGGCCATGAATATCTGTTAACATTAATGTGTCCTGTGACAAGATATCCTGAGGCAATCCTTGTTAGAAACATATCTGCCAAGATAGTTGCTGAGAAACTAGTGGAGTTTTTCTCAAAGTTTGGGACACCAAAGATTGTACAAAGTGATAGAGGAACCAATTTTACTTCCAAACTGTTTCAGGATGTGATGAACTTGTTGGGAGTGAAACAACAGTTATCCACTGCGTATCACCCAGAGACTCAAGGAGCCTTGGAAAAGTTTCACCAGACATTGAAATGTATGCTGACTAAGTATTGTTCTGAGTCAGGCAGAGATTGGGATGTTGGTGTGCAGTTGATGTTATTTGAAATTAAGAATGCTTATCAAGAAAGCACGGGTTGTTCACCTAACGAGATGATTGTTGGTAGAGAAGTGAGACCGTTGAAAATTCTTGCAGAAAATTGGGAAGAAAATCAAGTGGAAGGCCAAGGTGAGTATGTGAAGAACTTGAGGAAAAGATTGGAAGAGATTAGAAAATTGTCTTTATAAAATCTGAAACTGAGTCAAGAGAAAATGAAGAGGAGATATGATAAAAAGACTAAGCTAAAACATTTTAGTGTTGGTCAACAAGTGTTAGTGTTTTTACCTTGTCAAGAGATTTCCCCTTTCCAACAAGTTTCAAGGTCCTTACAAGATAATTGAGAGGTTAAGTGATAGAACTTATGTGATTGAAACACCAGAAAGACGAAGACGAAAAAGGAAGATGCATGTAAACCTCTTAAAACCTTACTTCTCAGAAACCAAAATGGAAACTATGTCAATAACCCAAACCACTTCAACTACAGAAGATGATGATGGATATGAATTGGGAGCTGAAAGCAAGATGAATAATTCTTCAATTTTAGAAAATTTGGAGAATAAACTGAAACATCTGAGTGTTGAGCAAGGTGGTGAATTGTGTAAAGTAATTAAAAGTTTCACAGAACTATTTGCAGACGTACCTAGGTGTGCTGATCTGACCAAGCATGAGATCAAGATCCAAGAAGATGGCAGACCATTCAAACAGAGCTTATCGCCTATCACCTTATCATCGAGATGTTTTGAAGAAAGAAGTCGAATTTGTTACGGCATAGATTAGCAGAACCCAGTTCAAGTCACTACAGTTCTCCATGTGTGTTAGTGAAGAAACTGGATGGCTCGTTTAGGATGTGTACTGATTATAGGAAACTGAATTCCATTAGTAAGGCTGACATTATCCCTTGCCTCTTATAGATCAGTTACTTGATAATGTTGGGCAAGCCAAGTTTGTCTCCAAGATAGACTTGTTGAAGGGATACTATCAAATTCCCTTAGAGAAGAATGCTAAGTTGCTGTCAGCTTTTATTACTCCTTTTGGACTGTATCAGTATAATGTTCTGCCATTTGGTCTGATGAATGCACCTGCAACATTTCAAGAGTGATGGATCAACTGCTAGGATCCATGGAAGGAGTAGGTGTATATCTGGATGACATAGTCATTTACTCTACAACATGGGAAGAACATCTGAAGATCCTGAGGAAAGTTTTCAAGAAACTAAGGGAAGCAGGACTAACAGTCAACCTAGAGAAGATTGAGTTTGGGAAGGCAACTGTGCAGTATCTTGGGTTTGAAGTTGGGAAAGGCCTTCTCGCTCCAGTAAATGCTAATGTAGAAGGTATCCATACGGCTACCCCACCTACTACTAGAAAACAGCTACAGAGAATTTTGGGCATGGCAGGATTCTATCGACGTTTCTGCCCGAATTTCTCAGTTGTAGTAGCCACCTTCACAGACTTAACTAGTCCCAAAGCTAAGTTTGTTTGGACTACAGAATGTCAAGAACCCTTTGAGAAAGTAAAAGCCATTTTAACTTCAAGACCAGTACTTCGGGCTCCAGACTTTAATAAGAAATTTGTGATACAAGTTGATGCCTATGACTGTGGAATTGGAGCTGTACTACTTCAAGAAGATGAAAGAGAACTTTTGCATCCCGTATGTTTCATGTCTTCGAAACTGAAAAAGCATCAGAAAGTATATTCCACGATAGAAAAAGAAACTCTAGCCTTAATCACAGCATTAAAAAAGTTTGAAGTGTATGTGAACCAACCTAGGAATGAAGAAATTTTAGTGCTGTCTGATCACAATCCGCTCACTTTTTTACAGGGGATCAAGAATCACAACCAGAGACTCACCCGGTGGTCTCTGTGCTTGCAACACTATAACCTGAAAGTGAAACGTATCTCAGGTAAGAACGTGGTTGCAGATTACTTATCCCATTGTGAATCATTGGATTCAACCCCAGGATAACCAATCTTCTGGGGATAGGAATCTTATGCGGTGGTTTTAGTAATGCAGTAATCTCTCCTTAGTTGTTGTGTGTATGGGTGTATTGTTGTATACTGTATAATTTTATGTTCAGATAGGCAGATTCCAAAGAGAATTAGCTTAAAGTTAATGTGGTCAAACCCTGTACGGTTTGTAAAAATGACAATGTGTGGAGTGGAGAGAGACAGAGAGTGGTTGTTCTCTATGGGGAGGCGACCTGTTTTCGTCAATATACCAGACTGTTGAAATAACGCATTCCTATATGACTCGATCATCCGATCAGAACACTGTTGGGTGGAAAATTCTATCACGTAAGTTGCTTAACATCGTTCTGGGATTTTCCATGGGATGATATCTTTTCATTTTATTATAGTAACCAGAGATTCTTTTGTTCAGAAACTATGTAATAATAAATATTATTATTAACTGTAATTCCACTTTCTCTCTAATTATCATTTTTAAAGTTTTTAAAATAAAAATCTCGTTCAAGACCCGTCCACACACTCGTATGGACGGCCATGCCATCTATAGACTCCCGTACAGAGGAGATTACTCAGAGACTGTGATCCGTGCTGAGAGGAACTGCAGTTCGCTCTCCCTCTCTCTCTCTCTCTCTCTCTCTCTCTCTCTCGGGACTTCGTATGTCCTGTTGTAACGTAACTAATATTTTTGTAATCAATGGTCACTCGTATCTTTTAACTGTTTAATTCCTTAGTAAATATGTCTGAGTCATCTGAACAGTGTATTTTACTGAGTGAAGGTAACGGCGCCTGATAAAAAGTGGAGAACTGGTACCAAGGTATTGTAACATAATCATTGGTTTTTAGTGCACTAAAAAATAATATTTACAGTGGTTATATGCAGTTATTCAATTTTTTCCCTTTTTCATATTTTTTCATGTTGTATGTTTTGTACTTTACCTTTGAAGAGTTTTTATATATAAATGTGGTGTGTTTGCTATTGCCTTAATGCTTTGCTTTACGTTTTGATATTTACTTTTTTTGTGCAGCGTATATTTCTCTGTCTTTTGTATCCACATTTTTGTTTGATTGATTTAGTTGCCTTATTTTGTTTAACACTTGGGAATTAATTTACTTGTATTTCTTTTCAATCATTTTTTGTTACTTAGCAATTTAAATTTTACTTGAATAATTTTTTTATTAATTAATAGATTAACTTCTGATTTAATTTTGACTGATGATTATTTCAGATTTAATCCAATTTTGTTTTGTTTTCAAGTAATAATAAATTTCCCTGAGACTGTTAATGTCATGTATAATCTTTGAATTTACAAATAAATTTTTGTATTTAAAATTGTTATATCAGAGTTTCATTTATTGACCCAACAGTACTTTTGATTTGAATTAGATATAGAGTGGTAAGTGAGATGTTTTCTTTCAAGTAATTGAAGTGAGCTCGAACCAGGGAAATAAAAATGCTTAGACTTTTATAATGTTGTTGGAGTGATGCCCTTTGATTTCACCTCGCACCTGTTTTATGAACTGATTCTGCTTTCTTGCATGATTGATAAGTTTTATAAGGGATCTCTGTTGCCTTTAGAGAAATCAGTCGTTTTATATTTGTGATGAGGGTTCAGGTGTCTGGCTGTTGTGAGGTAACTATAATTGTTGGATAAATGGTAAGTTTGGTAATTAAATATCAAGCACTTAAGATACCAGGTTTAATTTGAAGATCAGACACTGGGCACCTCATCACGCACACACACATACATATATATATATATATATATATATATATATATATATATATATATATATATATATATATATATATATATATAATATATATGGTATATATATACACATACATTATAATATGCCAAGTGTGTTACCAAGTGTGTATTGTAATGCCCTCTTAACTTCTCGAATTCTTCACACTTTTTGGTTACGCTTGTTACTACAACGCCTTACATCCATGTGCAAGATATATATATATATATATATATATATATATATATATATATATATATATATATATATATATATATATATATATATAATATATACTTGCACAATTTATATTATATTCATGTGTATATACACTCAAATATATATACATTGCATATATTCATATCTATTATATATTATGCATATATAATGTGTTAATGTGTGTGTGTATATATATACATAATATATATATATATATATATATATATATATATATATATATATATATATATATATATATATATATATACATATACATACATGTGATTTATACATTTATATCCATGTGTATATATACACAAATATATATACACATTATATATATTCATATCTATTATAATATATATATATATATATATATATATATATATATATATATATATATTCTTATATATTTTCCATTTGTCTCTTTTAGCCTGTTAGATAAAAAATCAAATTTAACGGTGGCTGAGAAGAAGCCATGACAGGGAAGTGAATTTAGGTAGGCCTATCCCTCCAGATCACCTGATTTGGGGGAAACAATACCACTCCTTACCCCCACCATTGGATGTTTTTCGTTAGGCACAAAGGGCGAATTAGGGATGTAAATGGGCTGCTCTCCTTACCTTTACGAGTCTTAGCCATAAGATCTATTTCCCTTCGAACTTTGTACTGGTGGAAATTGCATTTCAGGTCGACCAATGTCTTGTGCCCAATGCGGCAAACAGAAACACGAGACGCTACGCGCCTACACAGACTCAGAGGACTCCTTTCCACTCAAGGGATCAGACTCACTAATCGTGAGAGCAGTCCCATTCCTTTGTACACTGGCGTTGTGAACCTCTGCGGCTGCAATCTGTCTGCTGCAAGCGAGCTCCCTGCACAGAGGCAATCAGGTACGATATGAGGTGCAGCAACGCCAGTCTCTGCTTTTTCTTCTCGTGAATTTCTCTCCATTTTCCGAATTTCCAACTTTTCATTCTCCTAGCAAAGGCCCCCTTCATCCAAATAAAACCCAACAGCCCTTGCCCCTCATGGCTAGCAAACTCAAATTAAATTAATTCAGTGGTCAGAATTAGATTCCCCTCCATAGTGTTACCACAGGCTAATTAAATCTAATTGATCAATTCCTCCATCGTGACTACTTAAGTTCATGTGAGAGAAACTCATTCAATTTTGAATGCTAACCTGGAATTCTCTTCCAGAACCTGTTATCCAGCCCCTCTGACGGTCTGTGTCCCTGCCTAGAACAAAACCCTAGCATAGACGTCCAACTGCCGTCCTGTCAAGTGCAAGAGTCTTCTGATTAGCAGTCTGAGACACTGGACAGTTCCCCTTGATACCCAAGTGCGTTATCCACAAAATCATTTAACCAGTAGCAACCTTCACGGTAAACTGCTACATGTTGAACTATTTCAGGGCCGTAGCCTTTTTATATTCAGCAATTTGCTACCCATAGTCTAATTTTATAGCACATTGTATGTGCTTGCTTGCTACTCTTGTCAGCCTTTTCATCTTAATTTCCTGATTGCTTCATTTGTAAATAAATTTTGTTTAAAGTAAATAACCAGTTAATTTTCCCCCCAAACATGGCGACCTCCAATTCTCCGTTTAATTAGATGTAATATCAAGGGAAGTCAGTTTATCCATTCCCTTTACTGCTTACATTCTGGGTGCTTTGTGTTGGCTTTCAAGGCAGTTAATTAAAATAAACCAATCCCATTCTTCCAGCTGGCCCCAGAATGTTAACATTGTTGATCTGGCCAGGATCCTAGTCAACTATTTCATCTATCCACCCGCCTGTGGTGCTCGCGCATGGTAACACTGCATCCCGGGCTTTAAATAGTTATGCTATGTGTAAGTTTTAGGTAAATAAAAGGATATCTGGGTGTACTTTGGCAACTGAAAAGTGTTTTAATAATTTACTGTATGCGAATTACACCATTAATATTCGAAATAGGATATTGTTATTATTGTTAATTGTACAGTAAGCTGCCTTTTCGGGGTGGCGAATGGAACAGCCAGACGCTGTGGCGGGAAAATTGCTTCTCTCGCTGTTCACCACAGCAAGATGGCAACTTTATTGACCACACCTACTCTACTACTAAGCTACATGTTACTTCATTACACATAAGTATATCAGTATATACTTTTAATTTTTATAAAGTGCGTTTTAGCCAGAGACGATATGACGTAACTTGGTTTAGCATCTGTTTAATGGAATTTGTGGAAATGTTATTTTTGCACTGACTGTTTTTAGAAAGGAGAAAGCTCTGGTTGTACTGCTTTTTACTTCAAGCTGTCACCTTATTCGCTAAAGTCACTGGCATCAATATCATTGCTGTTATTATAATGGATTCACTTAAGCTGGAACCCCAAGAGTGGTGCATCTTGATTAACGAATTACAGTTCAGCAAGAGGGGGGAGGCGGGTGGAGTGTGTTGTTCCGTCTCCCTCTCACACTCCCTCTCTCCCCAACCGCAATACAACTTATTCACACAAATCACCTGATTGATAAAACATATGTTCACTTTGTTTTTATGAGGAAGTATTCGCTTTTCATCATTCTTTCGCTTTTCATCATTCTTTCTCGAGAACGTTTTTCAGCCAAGAATATTAGGGTGGTAATCATACAATGCTGACAATATCTTTATGACGAGCCAAGTTATAAGGAAAAACAATTAAGGATTTTTTTACATAAAAGTGTCTGCTGCCGCTGATGACTCTATGGTAATTCCTCATTTCTCATAGTTGACTGAAGCAAATTTGTAGCTACTCCTTTTATTTAACATTACAATTATGTTAAAAAGACATATCAGTGCTAGGCTACATGTTATTAATAAATGAACATGTAAACAACTGTAAGACTCCTTTGATTAAGGGATTACCACCCCAATAGTCTTGGCTGGAAAAATGTCTCGAGAATGAATGATGAAAAACAAATACTTCCCCATAAAAATGAAGTGGCAAACAGATGTTTTATCATTCGAGTGATATGCGTAAGTTGCATTACGGTTCTGGAGGGAGGGAGGGAAAGAGGGGGACGGAACAGCACACTCCACCCGTACCTGGCTAAAACGCACTTTATAATTAAAAGTATATACTGATACTCTTACGTGTAATGAAGTAACATGTAGCTTAGTAGCAGAGTAGGTGTGGTCCAATAAAGCTGACATCTTGCCATAGAACAGCGAGAGAAGCAATTTTCCTGCCACAGCATCTGGCTGTTCCATTCGCCACCCCGAAAAGGCAGCTTACATTCAACAATAACAATATCCTATTTCGAATATTAACGGTGTAATTCGCATACAGTAAATTATTAAAACACTTTTCAGTAGCCAAAGTACACCCAGATATCCTTTTATTTACCTAAAACTTACACATAGCGTAACTATTTAAAGCCCGGGACACAGTGTTACCATGCGCGACAGATGAAAATACCAACTGTTGTATAGTAACGAGAACTAGCTTCGCTATCACTAGACTAGGAAGGAAACGAACCGAGGAATAATACAAAAATCATAATAATTTGATTCCGTTGTTCACAAAGGCAAATAAGACTAGACTGAGGTACGGATAACAAGGTAAGGGTTATTATTATAATTGCTGTAAAATTAAGAACGTTAGGAACAAATAGGGAATAGTGTTTTGAAAAAAAGGGAGGATTAACAGCAAATCTTTGTTAGAATATTCATATCATATAACATAGAGGCGAGAGCACAAAAAAAGTTCTTAAGTTAGCGATGCAGAATAACTTCCCGCGAACTTTTGTGTCATAAGAATAGCAGCTGTGCTGTGTTGCCAGAAGACTGATCGTTAAGAATTAGAAAGTGCTTTGCCAGGGATTTATTGCACGTGTTAGCAGGGAACAGTTAGCTAAGAGTGTTGTTTGAAAACAGTTACGGCAGAGAAAGTGTACAATTTCTGTATTGTAAAGTGTAGTTCGAAAATTCGAGTTGATAAAATACGCATAACGACCTCTGGCAGTCTGGCGCTGTACCAATTCGGCTGTACTAGCTCGGCGCATGCACTTTCCTGCACCCAGCTCCCACAATTCAAAGATCGTCATATCCAGTTCAAATTTACATTTCATGTTTAAGTAAAGTAAAGGCATTACTGATGTTTCAAGTTAAATAATGCAATTCTGCATATCAGCAACACAATTCCATCAGAAAAGTGTGTTCTTTTTCTTAAATTTTAAATCACCGTTGTTATATCACTCGATCAAGACAACCAGTAGCCACCAGCTGTTTCTCTCTCACGCACACCCAGTTCCACTACTTATCGTTCACTTGCCGAACGAAATTCATTTCTTTTCACCCACTAACATAAACCCTAACGAAATATCTTGATAATAATTTAAAACCTTTTCCACCATATAACTTGTCATGACGGGTGCTAACCATTAAAATTATGTAAATACCAAAAGTACCTTTTAGAAAAAAAAAGTAACGACGTAATTTTGCATAAAGTAATTTATCATAAGAAAGTAGAGTAACTTAAATCACACAACGAATACGTTCCATTACAAATACGCTCTCAGAGAGAGAGAGAGAGAGAGAGAGAGAGAGAGAGATTTAAATGAGTATTGGAAAATAAACCCACTGATTCATAAAACCAAGTACAATGTTTTTTTTTCTCTCTCTTTTCATTTTTACACCAACCTTTGATCTTTTAAAATCCCCATTCAATTATTTCTTTTACTCATTCACACAGTGCTCAAATTTACATACGCGCCCGTGTTCACTGAATTATCTCCCATCTCTATTTTTTCACATTAAGTGCTTCAGCGGAGTGAACTCTCGTGCGTTTCCGAGAGCATACGTACAACCATTTAATAACAGTTATTGACTGTCGTGCACAAGTGGGTGTCCATTATCCAAGACTTGCGTATACCACAAGCACCAAACCGCATATTGAGTGCAAACCCCATAACCTTCCTTTCCTCATATCAGGAAGCAATCACTAGTTCCTAGAACTAGCCACCCATGAGTGCAAGCCCAAGGGTTTCCTTTCCACAGTGCCACTAATCTGAGGCACTGCCAACGACTTAAGTTACTGAAGCGCTTACCTTTCCACTTTGCCTCCTTACTCACATTCTGCCTCAGGCAGTGTGCCATTTCCTTCGGTGCAGTTTTGTTACACTGCCCTTTAGTGTTGTTCCCCGGAACACAACAGCACCCCAGTGCCCCCAAGACAAAGTACTAACATATAAGCTACTGCACCAAAGACAGTGTGTCAGCCCACAAGGACCTTAGCTCCTTGAGGATCACTTTCACTTTGCAAGCGCATCTGCCCATAAGAATCATTATTCCTTCAGGATCACTCCATCAGTGTGACCTTCCCACGGCACACTCTACCACAGTGCCACCTTATTGAAAAGGTGCCACACCACCGAAGTGCCACCAAATTACAGGACACTTCCCCACTGTCACAGACCATTTCCCCGAAGTACGTCTAGTCAACCCAATTAAACAACCTTACCCACCAGAACCATGGTGGCAGACAATTACAAAGCCCTCATGGATCTGGGGAAGGAGGCCAGTCTCACGGGATCAGACCTCACCAAGTGGGCCAAGGAACAGCTGGATGACTTGGCCAAGCAAGAGAAGGAAAAAAGACTGGAACGGCAAATTATGAAGCCAAACAGAGGAGGTATGAAGAGGAAAGATAGGAACAGAGGAGACAGCGTGAATTAGCCCTCAAGGAAAGTGAGCAAGCTCTCACGGCAAGTGAGCTGACTCTTAAGGAAAACGAGCTCGAGCTGGAGAAGGCTCGAAAAGAAAGTGCTGAAGCTATAGCGATCCAACAAGCCTCAAACCCCACATCTGCTGCACCCAATGCTCCGATCTCAAGCATTAATTCCCTAGTCCCCAAGTGGGCTGAGGAAGAACCAGTCTGGTTGGAGGAAAAAGAGGCACTCTTTGAAAATTACAACACCACCGAGATAGAGAGGGCCTTAGTGCTTACCAAGCACATGGAAGGAAAAGCTAAGGCAGCCCTCCGCTCACTGGAGAAAAGTCAAAGAGGCGACATGCTTGAAGTTCGTAGGGTCATCACAAAAGCCTACGAAATAACCCTGGAGAAATGGAGACAACAGTTCCGAGGTCTTGCCAAGGAAGTCGGCTGGTCCTGGACTGAATGGGCCTGTCACAAGACCCAGTCTGGTACCCGCTGGTTCGACTCTCTGTCGTGCAATACCTTCAAGGACAAGTCCTTGAAGGTATTGCCCTACAAGTAGGGCAACAATAGGCAGCCTACTACCAACCACCAAAACTCTTCTCCCTCTACGTCTACTCAATCTTCTCCACTGACAGTCACCACAGGGAAATCAACCCATTCAAAGGGACCTTGCCGAGACTGTGAAACTCCAGGGCACTATACAGCTGGATATCCTGGTTGTCCAAAGCATATCTTCTCTAGCAAGCACGTCAACCTGATTAGTGCCATGATCTCCGTGGCTGTGCCGCCAACTATGTCTCATCCTGAACGGGTCTGGACTCGGTCCGTCTCAGTGGCACCCCTGGATGGCTCTAGCTTACCAGTGAACCTGCCGGCTACAGTAGACACTGGCTCGGATATTAGCCTGATTGATCGGGCCCAAGTACCAGCCAGTGCCACTGCTGATGAGAAGACCGGGTGGACAATGACTTGGATAGAGGAGCAAACCAAGACCATTCTCACAGTTGAACTTCAGGTAACCACCCCTTGGGGTTCGCAACCTCACCGCCAAGGCAGCGTGGTGAATAAAATCAGGCATGGAGTGGAGTTCCTGTTGGGACAAGACCTCCTCTGAGGATGTCCTTCCCCAATGCCACTCTGCTGCTTAGCTACCTCCACCAGGGAGGCCACTCTAAAACCACCTGACCGGGACACCGCCAGTGTGACAGGAGTGTCACCGTCAGCCTTACCTTCCGCTCACCAAGATGTTCGACGGAAGGAGCACTCTCCGTGCAACTCCAGGCCAAGTCCTCGATCCTCACAAAAGGATGGCCACCCAAAACTTCCTCCCTTACTACAAAGGGAAATCGCCAGGTACCGCTGCAAGACCTGTAATGTAACAGGGCACTCAGCGAACTGGGCGAGATGCCCTAGCAAACCGAATGCAGCGGACACCACACCCAGAACCATTTCAAGAGGGTCTGCCCTCCACCCAAGACAGGAATCTCTGTCTCCCACTACCTCAGGTACACCGAGGGGTTTTGCACCTCGAGGCCCTTGTCAGCCAAGCCTGACTCCAATTCTCTGCCAGTGCCACTTGAAAGCCCCGAGCAGTGCCAAGCTCCATCTATCTTGGATGTAGCGCCTCCACTAACCTTAACCTCTGTGCCTGGTCCCGAATTAGTGCCAGTGCCGGATCCAAATCATGTCACGGATCCTCCTACGAGATATCCTCCAAACCTCACCGAATTGGTCATTGCAAATTGTGAGCCTCCGACCCCTGACGTTTCTTCTTCTCAATCACTTTCATCTGCTGAGGATGAACCTCTGGCAGACATTAACATTACACCTTCTCTGGTCAACCAGGAACTGTCCGGCCGGGATGCAGATGCTGGTTCTACCCATACGACGGTTGTTGCAGCAGCCGAATTAGGGAGCCTGCCCATAGCTACCAGGGCTACCTATAATCCTGCTCCTGATAGCACTTCTGGCCTTTCCCCAGAGTCAGTGCCCTCATCACCTCCTAGGAATGGCTTAGCCAGGCCTTGGAGGAACCAGAAGAAGAAGGGACGGAAGAGATCCAACTAACCAATACGAACCACAAGCTCTCCTTGGCACTCGTGTCCCATTGGCACAGTGCCGTTTCCATCTCAGAGTGACCCTGGCACCTACCCACAGAAAGTAGCCTGCGTGATCTCTGCCCAAGCAGACTAACATCTAACACCCTAGGCATCTCGTAGTACTAACCTTGATAATAACCTTATGAGGAAACTATCCAATACTCAAGCTGGTACACACCCCACTGCTTACCATAATTAACCCTTCAGGTTGTTCATGTCCAAAATTGTTGCATGTGTTACTCCGTAAAGCATTGCGTAACTCATAATTACTTGCCTTTAGTTATGTCAGTGTCATTTAATTTAGTGCCAGGGCCATAGGATAGTAGGCTATGTCAACAAAACACATTTACCATGCACCCGTTGCCTAGGAGTAGAGTTCCCCTGTCATCAGAGACAGCCAGTAGAAGTCTGTAAGTACCGTTGCATAGGTTAGGCTCTGCTGTAGTAAGTAAGTTAGCAAAACTAGTACCCCTCTTAGCAATTAGGTAGGTCCATTTAGCTAGCTGCAGTGCAAAGGCACAATTTATTTAGGGAAGCTAACTGCTTAGTCAGGACGAATGACTTACTTAGCCAAGGCCTTCAAGCCCGAAAGGGAGTGAATGCCTTTTTAAAGGGGGGAGCTCTTATATATTTTCCATTCCTTCCTTTTAGCCTGTTACATAGAAAATCAAATTTAAAGGCAGCTGAGAAGAGGCCATGACAGGGAAGTGAATGGAGGTAGGCCTATCCCTCCAGATCACCTGATTTGGGGGAAACAATACCACTCCTTACCCCCACCACTGGATGTTTTTTGTCAAGCACAAAGGGCAAGTTAGGGATGTAAGTGGGCTGCTCTCTTTACCTAAGAGTCTTAGCCATAAGATCTATTTCCCTTTGAACTTTGTACTGGTGGAAATTGCATTTCAGATCGACCAATGTCTTGTGCCCAACACCGCAAACAGAAACACGAGACGCTACGCGCCTACACAGACCTCAGAGGACTCCTTTCCACTCAAGGCACCAGACTCACTAATCGTGAGAGCAGTCCCGTTCCTTTGTACACTGGCGTTGTGAACCTCTGCGGCTGCAATTTGTCTGCTGCAAGCGAGCTCCCTGCACAGAGGCAATCAGGTACGATATGAGGTGCAACAACGCCAGTCTCTGCTTTTTCTTCTCGTGAATTTCTCTCCATTTTCCGAATTTCCAACTTTTCATTCTCCTAACAAAGGCCCCCTTCATCCAAATAAAACCCAACAGCTTGCCCCTTATGACTAGCAAACTCAAATTAAATTAATTCAGTGGTCAGAATTAGCTTGCCCCTCCATAGTGTTACCACAGACTAATTAAATCTAATTGATCAATTCCTCCATCGTGCCTACTTAAGTTTATGTGAGAGAAACTCACTCGATTAAGAATGCTAACCTGGAATTCTCTTCCATAACCTGTTATCCAGCCCCTTTGATGATCTGTGCCCCCGCCTAGAACAAAACCCTAGCATAGACGTCTAACTGCTATCCTGCTAAGTGCAAGAGTCTTCTGATTAGCAGTCTGAGACACTGGACAGCTCCCCTTGATACCCAAGCACATTATCCACAAAATCATTCAACCAGTAGCAACCTTCACGGTGAATTGCATGTTGAACTCTTTCGGGGCTGTAGCCTTTTTATATTCAGCAATTTGCTACCCATTGTCTAATTTTATTGCACATTGTATGTGCTTCCTTGCTGCTCCGTCAGCCTTTTCATCTTAATTTCCTGATTGCTTCATTTGTAAATAAATTCAGTTTAAAGTATACAACTGGTTAATTCAGACCCCTCCCAAACCATGGCTACCTCCAATTCTCTGTTTACTTAGATGTAATATCAAGGTAAGTCAGTTTATCCATTCCCTTTACCACTTACATTCTGGGTGCTTTGTGTTGGCTTTCAAGGTAGTTAATTAAAAGAAACCAATCCCATTTTTCCAGCTGGCCCCAGAATGTAACAATATAAATTATATATTGTTACGTGGGTCCTTCGGCTGATGAGTTAATTATTAATTACTGTAATTTATGTAGCCCCGCTCTACCTAAGACCCACATAATCCTGTCAATTAAAGCTAAAAGTTATGCCAACAGACAAGCAATTACTTAATTAGATTAGGTTGCCAGTCAGAACTATATTATTGAATCATTTGATTACTTCTGGAACAAATGAATTACATAAAACCCATTTATTACCCACCTAGTCCCAACAAAGAAACAATGCACTGTTACAGTGAGGGAATTTACATGAACCAAGCAGTCCCCTTTGGACACAGAAATATTTTCACTACTTCAGTCATAACGCAACTGATGAGCTTTCTCGTGGCCCTGTTGTAAGCAATTCTAGTATACTAAAGGCTATTCCTCTTCCAAACAATGGTATGATCAGGTTCCAAGGCTTGCCTGAGTATTACTTATAATTGACCTCTCCCTAAATCCTACTTACTGCAAGGGGAATGTCTTCTGCAATCTCACTAGGCAATAACGGTTATACTTCATATACTCGACTTCATACAGGGAATATGGTTCCATCAGGATCTTTAGTCAGTGGCTAAGGAAGGGGGGGGGGAAAGGAAAAAATGGAAGCACAATGGGAAAAATACCAGCAGGTCGGCAAATACTTGTCAATTCCAGACTTACCTTCAAGTAGGCTGCTTGTGCACTGCAACAGATGCCCGGGATATGGAACAACGCGTAACGTCGATTCACTTAGTAAATAAAAGACGAAAAGGAACAAAGGACAGAATTATCAGGAGTATGGACACGTGGGGGAAAGGCTTCCCCAGAGGAGGTCCCAACCCAACAGGAAATCCACTCTGGGCTGAATTCCACCCACCACACCAAGGCAGTGGGGTAGCATGCCCCAAGGTGTCATGACCTGGAGCTTGACTGTGGGAACGGTTGTGGTGTGGCCCTCCATCCACTTCATCTCTCACCAGGTGTGTTCATCAACCATGGCACTGGCTGGTACTTGGGCCCTGGAAATTAGGCCCACGTCTGCTGCAGTGTCGACCGTGACCAGAAGGGCCACGGGCAGGCTAGAGCCCTTAAGGGGGCCACCGAGATGAACTAGGTCTCCAGTCTCTCGGGGTAAAGTATCTTTTGCGGCCCGGCCGTGGAGAATGAGGTACTAATGAGGTTGACGAACTTGGTGGTGGTGACAAGATGTGGACAGGCCGGATGTCCAACACTGTAGTGGCCAGCAGCACCACAGGATCGGCACGGGCCCTTTGTAGGGGCTCAGTGACCTGCAGTGACTGTTGGTGGAAAAGGTTGAGTGGATGTAGAGGGAGAGGAGTTCTGGCTGTTAGTAGGAGGCTGCTTACTAGTGCCTAGCTTGTAGCAGCACTTGGCTTCAGTGTGCCGCAATCTCTTACAGTCGAGCCTGAGAGGTACCCGGCTGGCACTATGTGCTGCTGAGATGTGCTGTGGGACTGGTTAAAGGTTTCCCATAAATCAGCCATACGACAGGCTTCCATAAGGGTGGTGGGCTGCTTATCATAACTGAGATATACAGCAAGGGGCCCAGGCATGCATTGGTAAAGATCCTCCAGCATGGTCCGATTGAAGAGGTCCTCGAATGTAGTGCAAGACAAAGAGCCCAGGCATGCATTGGTAAAGATCCTCCAGCATGGTCCGATTGAAGAGGTCCTCAAACGTAGTGCAAGACAAAGAGTCGAACCAGCGGGTACCAGACTGGGTCTTGTGACAGGCCCATTCAGTCCAGGACCAACAGACTTCCTTGGCAAGACCTCGGAACCGCTGTTCCAATTTCTCCGGGGTTATTTCGTAGGCCTTCGTGATGACTCTACTCACTTCGACCATGTTGCCTCTTAGACTCTCCTCCAGTGAGCGAAGGGCTGCCTTAGCTTTTCCCTCCATGTGCTTGGCAAGCACTAAGGCCCTCTCTGTCTTGGTGGTGCTATAGTTGTCAAAGACCTATTTCTTCCAACCATGCTTCTGGCTCGTCCTCAGTCCACTTGGGGATGAGGGAATTAATGCTTGAGATCAGAGCATTTGGTGCACCAGGTGTGGGATTGGAGGCATGTTGTATAGCCATAGCTTCGGCATTTTCCCTCCTAGCCTTTTCCAGCTTGAGCTCCTTTTCTTTGAGAGCTAGTTTTTGCTGTCTTCTCCATTCTTCTCTTTCATCTTCCAGCTGCCTCTGTTCTTCATACCTCCTCCGCTCGGCTTCATGATTCCGCCGTTCCAGTCTTTCTTCCTTCTCTTGCTTGGCCAAGTCATCCAGGTGTTCCTTAACCCACTTGGTGAGGTCCAATTCCGTGAGACCTGCCACCTTCCCCAGCTCCATGATGACTCTATGATTATCTGTTGCCATGGTTCTGGTGGGTAAGGGCGTCTATCCGGATTGACTGGACGTACTTGGGCAGCAAGGAAGTGTCCCTCAGATTTAGGGTGACTCTCCACTGGTGTGGCACCTTTTCAATAAGATGGCACTGTGGTTGAGTGTGCCGCGTAAAGGTCACACTGGTGGCACTCAGTACCTCTATGTACTGGTGTAACTTAGGTAGTCACAAAAGAACTTTTTCTTCTGTGTTTCTTTTTCCTGTTTTTTTTTCTTCGGTGGCACTATGGTGCCAGTATCTTCCTAGGAACAACACTTGACTTGAGTCCAATCTAATTTGTATTTAAGGGGAAAATGCACTCTACCCAAGCAGTGTGTAACTAATACGTAGGAAAGAAAGGGAAGGTAAAAGAAAGCGATAGGTAAGCTATTCAGTTTGTGACAGTGCTTCAAATTAGCGGCACTGTGGAAAGGGAAAATAAATAGTGGTTCCTTTGAGGCCCTCGTGATTGACTAGTTCCCAGTACCCGCTGTGCTACTTCCTTTTCATGCAGAGGGAGGAAGGCTACGTTTTGCACTGAGGTCGGATAAAAGTCCTCATTCATGACAGACAGTTTTCTAACTGTGATTTTAGCTTAACTTGTCCTCATCTATCTGTGGGACAGAGGTGTTTCTGTTTATCTGCTTTATTTTAATGAATTATTCATATGTCGGCCCGTTCTTTCGAGGAAGGCGGTGCATGTACACTTTGGATTTATGCTGAATGCTTACTTGAATGAGAGAGAGAGAGAAATACTCATCCAGCAAAGTTTGTGCTGCTTGAGAAAATCAGTAAAATTATTGTAACTGCACACTGGCAGGTTTCTTATTTGGAGACACGTCTTCTTGGGCTGTTTTAAGGGACTGTCTAAGCAATCTTAACCTTCCCTGTTGCCCCCTCAGTCATACGTCTTACACTGACAAGTATGGTTAAAATGATAAGTTCTTTTCTTTTTATATAATTCCCTACATCAGTGTATTTGTATAGGAACTTTTCTTGTTATGTTTCATAAATAGTAATTCCCTGACTAAATTATTTCTTGCTTTTATTTATTGTATGGAATCCTATATCTATTTCCTTATCGATCGAAGTCTATTTTCTTTCTACGATTAGAGAGAATGATTACCATGCAAGGCAAAGTAGTTCCCAAAGTGGCATATGAGGCAGCGGACGCTACTGGACTATCGTGACGTCACACAGGTGAACAATATCACACAAACAACAACAAGGGTTTTAAGATGGCGGACTGGAGACCGGTTAACCCATTCCCAAAATGTTGGACAAGTCCCGTTATAACACAGTGAAATTCAAAACACATGGCTAGAAGCAGACTGGCGGAGGGATACACGACCTCCCGAGTTGCGGTGTTTATTTACAATGAAAAAAACACAAAGCACTCGAATTCCTCTCACAAAACGAACTAAGCAAATGTAGGAATACAGGTTTTACTTAAATACACCAACAATGCAAGTGATTTCACGTTATGGAGATGGAAAATGAATTTACTAGGATCTACGCTTTTTTTCCCCTTTATCGCGCTGACTTAAACGCTCCAAGAATCCGCCACATTTACTGAGGGGCCATTTAAGACACAAAAAGAATGGATCTGTGACATCCTGACTGGCCGGAATTTACGTTAACTGAAAATGCAAATAATGAAATTTGTCCAGTCATCATTGCTTTGCGATATTAATGGCAAGGAAACGCAATATGATTCCTCAATATGGAAACTTATTAACTTCGTCATGCTCAGTCCGTGGCCTCTCTGTAGTGACAAATGGTTGCTGGTTTGGAAATTCTATGGACTTCGTAAATTTGTCTGCCCTATCCTACGAGAGAAACGCTGGGAACATGTTCTCCCAGTACTGTCATGCAATAGCTAACTCGTTCAAAGATCAATATCATGCATTAATCCTTGGCCAGGGAAATAGCAAAATATTAAATCTTTTCTCGGTAACTTACTTAAGCGACCTTGAGTGGAATGCAGAGCTCGGTCTCTGAACGCGGCAAAAGTGTTTCTTTAAAATTTTGTAAATTGTAAACTACAGCTGCTCTCAGTCAATGCACACTCCCTACCTACGCTAATTTCTTAATTGTAAAAATGGTATTCTTACTGCTATTATACCTTGGCCTGTCTCCTTGTTTGGAAGAATTAGCTTGAAATTAATATGATCTGACTTTTCTCTTTGAAGTTAATTTGTGGTTAATTTGGTTCCAGATTCTTTATCTCTGTGAATTAATTAGAGATTGTGGCTAAGGTCACCACTGTTACATGGGGCCTTCGGCTGATGAGTTAATGATTAATTACTAAAATTTATGTAGCCCTGCTCTACCTAAGACCCATGTAATCCCGTCAATTAAAGCTAAAAGTTACCCCACCAGACAGACAATTACTTAATTAGATTAGGTCACCAGTTGGAACTATGTTATTGAATCATTAGATTATTTCTGGAACAAATGAATGACATAAAACCCATTAATTACCCATCTAGTCCCAACATAGAAACAATGCGCTGTTACAGTGAGGGAATTTACATGCATCATGTTATTAAACTTGCTATATAAACTGGAGCCTCTATGCTTGCCTCTGTGGTTGACCAGCAAAGACCTTTTCCTACCAGCCAACTAAAAAACATAGCGTATTTAACTGACATGGCTACAATGAAGAGAGGGACTAGGAAGGTCACCACTGGCAAGGGTCTGAAGGATAAAAACAGAGATGTGGGAAAGGAGATCATCCCTTCCCATTCAGTCCTCAAGATAAGTACTTCAATCTAGACTGATGTCAGGGATCACACAAGTTGCTAAGATGCAGCCTTTACTTCCTGAATTATGTCTATGACTTGCCAAAGAAATACGGTGATGATATCACCAACCCACACATACAAACCCGCAAGGGGTGTTGGACTAAATATGTGGGCTGACCAACCTACTTAGCAGTAAAAGAGGCCACCTGAGAGTGAAATAGCACTCGGAGAACCACCTATCATATACCACATGTGGGAAAGGAAAAAGTAGGAAGAGGAAAATTATATAAAAGGAACACTAATGAGACAAATGAAGAGTCCTACAATTACTGCAACAAACTTCAATTTTTCTTACATTTTAAACTTTTCACTTTGCAATTTCACTCTTACTGTGATCATGTCTTCAAAAATAGACGAAAGTTCAGTGTCTTCGAATTTTCCTTTCACCTTTCCTGCGAGTGCTTCTATATAAACAACTTCACAAAAAAAAACACACCCTTACTTTTCTAAACCAATGCTGTTTTTTCCTTTACCAATCTTAATGTCACCTCTCAATTCACGGGCATACAAAGTTTCTTAATCAAAATCCCACCACACATTCCCTAAAGAGTTAAATATACCTTAGTTTAACCAGACCACTGAGCTGATTAACAGCTCTCCTAGGGCTGGCTCGAAGGATTAGATTTATTTTACGTGGCTAAGAACCAATTGGTTACCTAGCAACGGGACCTACAGCTTATTGTGGAATCTGAACCACAACCTACAGCTTATTGTGGAATCTGAACCACATTATAGAGAGAAATGAATTTCTATCACCAGAAATAAATTCCTCTTATTCTTCATTGGTCTATCAGAGATTCGAACTCGCGGCCAGCAGAGTGCTAGCTGAGAACGGAACCCACTCGCCCAATGAGGAACTCACACATTCTCTAGTATACAGTTTATCAGTTAAAATTTACCAGGCATTCCCCGGTAAACTATTAGAATACCACCATAATATTCTCTAGTACACAAGTTTCTCAGTTAAAATGTTATCACATATACTAAAGAATGTTATGCCTCTGAAATTTTGTCTCTTTCATCCCCTACCTTTATACATAAAAAAATTTCCCAAACCTACCACTTACTAAAACTTCCCTCTCCCTGCCCTGCTAACAACAAAAATACTCCATAATGAACCTACAATACTGCCATACAATCTCCTAACTCCTCTTCAGTGTCTTTATTCTTACCCATGTAGCATCTATCTTCCTATGTGAAATCCTCACTTCCGTTTCATCAAACCATGTTGTCGTATATTACATGAATGAATGTTCAATGACACATTTTCTGCTCTCCCTCTTCTACTAAAACATTCATTTTCTCCACAGTTTAAACCAAATTATGGGCATATACACAATTACCTGTCAATATTTTATTAGTGGTCCCAGCTGCCAGGGCCAGATAGTGCAAAACATGTCTGAAATTTGTTGTCTTGCCAGCTCCCGATCTTCCAAGGAAAACGATACTTTGGTCTCTACGAGTAGCTAAAAGATCACGGTAGGAGGCCTGAGCAGCCGAGTAAATATGAGGTGGCATGTCTTCCAGCTTACAGCCTTTAAACATCTGAATGACCTGTAATAAAGCAAAATTAAAATTATAAATGATCTTTAACACATTTTTTGGTGACTGTCAGTAATTTAAAAATTCACAAGGTGCTATGTAAAATCCACATTCCAAAAATGGTTCTGTGAAAGTCCTGAGTAAATCTGCTCTTCGGGACGATCTATATGAACAGTTATTTATACAAACATCAGCTGGCTGCCAGTGCTAGCTAGCACCTTGTCTCACAATACCAAGGTTATTCAGATCATTGTCTTTGGATGAGTCATTTGACTAAACACATTCTTGTAATAGCACTAATAAATGTAGAATAAATACACTATGGATTTCCAAACTGCTGGAAAATGGAAACGAAAATAAATTTGAATTTCATCTAAGAACAATGGGATGGATTTATATACAATACATATATATATATGGATTTATATATATATATATATATATATATATATATATATATATATATATATATATATATATATATATATATATATATATATATATATATATATATATGGGTATATATATGAACACCGTGTGGGATGGGTGTAGAGGGTAGGCATTATTATATATATATATATATATATATATATATATATATATATATATATATATATATATATATATATATATATATATATATAACTTTTTATCACATCACATATTCATATACAATCATTAAGCTACAAACGTCCTTTAATATCCAATTCCCTCTACCTCGGAAATAATATATTTTCATATATGTTACCGAAGGGGAATTTTTTAGTTGATAATAAGTTCGTCGTCCTGTGGCCTCGAACCAGCGACGGACAAGAACTCAGAACTACAGTGGGCGCTTAACCCACACGGCTAGCAAGTGAGGCATAAGTGGATATCGGCTCCCATATACAAATCTCCTGTCGAACTCAGGTGTTTGTATTTAGAGACGATATCCACCCACCTCTGCCATGTTAACCGTGTAGTGTGTTTGTCGCACGCAGCCATATTATGACTTTTTATCACATCACCGTGATTCATATACAATCAGTAAGCTACAAACGTCCTTTAATATCCAATTCCTCTACCTCGAAATAATATATTTTCATATATGTTACCGAAGGGGAATTTTTAGTTGATAATAAGTTCGTGGGTCCGTGGGCTCGAACCAACAATGGACAAGAACTCAGGACTACAGTGGACACTTAACCCACACGGCTAGCAAGTGAGGTATAAGTGGATATCAGCTCCCATATACAAATCTCCCGTCGAACCCAGGTGTTTGTATTTAGAGACGATATCCACCCACCTCTGCCATGTAGTCCTGAGTTCTTGTCCGTCGCTGGTTCGAGCCCACGGGACGACGAACTTATTATCAACTAAAAAATTCCCCTTCGGTAACATATATGAAAATATATTATTTCCGAGGTAGAGCGAATTGGATATTAAAGGACGCCAGTAGCTTACTGATTGTACTGTATATGAATCACGGTGATGTGATAAAAGTCATAATATGGCTGCGTGCGACAAACGCACTACACGGTTAACATGGCAGAGGTGGGTGGATATCGCCTCTAAATACAAACACCTGAGTTCGACGGGCGATTTGTATATGGAACCGATATCCACTTATGCCTCACTTGCTAGCTGTGTGGGTTAAGCGCCCACTGTAGTCCTGAGTTCTTGTCCGCCGCTGGTTCGAGCCCACGGGACGATCTAACTTATTATTAACTAAAAAATTCCCCTTCGGTAACATATGTGAAAATATATTATTTCCGAGGTAGAGCGAATTGGATATTAAAGGACTTTGTAGCTTACTGATTGTATATGAATCACAGTGATGGGATAAAGATAAAATGTTATAATATGGCTGCGTGCGACAAACGCACTACACAGTTAACATGGCAGAGGTGGGTGGATATCGTCTCTAAATACAAACACCTGAGTTCGACGGGAGATTTGTATATGGGAACCGATATCCAATTATACCTCACTTGCTAGCCGTGTGGGTTAAGCGTCCACTGTAGTCCTGAGTTCTTGTCCGTTGCTGGTTTGAGCCCACGGGACGACGAACTTATTATGAACTAAAAAATTCCCCTTCGGTAACATATATGAAAATATATTATTTCCGAGGTAGAGCGAACTGGATATTAAAGGACGTTTGTAGCTTACTGATTGTATATGAATCACGGAGATGTGATAAAAAGTCATAATATGGCTGCATGCGACAAACGCACTACACGATTAACATGGCAGAGGTGGGTGGATATCATCTCTAAATACAAACACCTGAGTTCGACGGGAGATTTGTATATGGGAGCCAATATCCACTTATACCTCACTTGCTAGCCATGTGGGTTAAGTGTCCACTGTAGTCCTGAGTTCTTGTCCGTCGCTGGTTCGAGGCCACGGGACGACGAACTTATTATCAACTAAAAAATTCCCCTTCGGTAACATATATGAAAATATATTATTTCCGAGGTAGAGCGAATTGGATATTAAAGGACGTTTGTAGCTTACTGACTGTATGTGAATCACACTGATGTGATAAAAAGTCATAATATGGCTGTGTGCGACAAACGCACTACACGGTTAACATGGCAGAGGTGGGTGGATATCGTCTCTAAATACAAACACCTGAGTTCGACGGGAGATTTGTATATGGGAGTCGATATCCACTTATACCTCACTTGCTAGCCGTGTGGGTTAAGCGTCCACTGTAGTCCTGAGTTCTTGTCCGTCGCTGGTTCGAGCCCACGGGACGACGAACTTATTATCAACTAAAAATTCCCTTCGGTAACATATATGAAAATATATTATTTCCAAGGTAGAGCGAATTGGATATTAAAGGACGTTTGTAGCTTACTGATTATATATATATATATATATATATATATATATATATATATATATATATATATATATATATATATATATATATATATATATATATATATATATATATATATACATATATATATATATATAAAGAATATCCATTCCCCCCTCCTATTTAGCTCCTTTCTAGCTAACTTATTTCTAGGATATAATTCCCATTAGTGTACAGCTGGCGCCAATATGGCGGAACTCCGTTGTTTTACTCATAAGGACAGAGAACACACGCCTTCCAAGCCTACAGAAAATGCCCATGCCGGGGAAGACAATGAGCCTCCCTCTTAAAACCCCCCTGCTACCAGAACACACCTAGTTTTCCCCCCCTTACGAATCGTACGATGCGAAAAACAATACTCCCAAACCCCTTTCCCCCATTGCGCGATGGGGGAGGCGTGTAGGGATTAGGAAGGGCAGAAGGGCATTTAAGGGCTGGGGAACAGTTGATTTGCTTCTATAGGCATATTAACATAAGTGTGCTTTTCCCATACCCTCCTTGCTGGCTTTCTTGGCTTGCTTGCAGGTACAGCTGGGGCCCCCCGCCCCCAACGCGAATGCGATCTGCTGTTCAAAAAGGGAGAGAGATCTCCGTGACTTCATCTGGAGCGGAAGCTCCGCGATTCTCCTTTCGCCGCTGGTGGTGACGATCGTCGACGGACAGCCAATCATATTGTGGGCGCCGGTAACAATTATGAGAGGTTCGTGTGTTTGCTAGTAGTCAATTAGCCAGCCCTGTCCCTTATACTTAACTCTCTAATTTCCATGTCTTTTAAACTTTAACCTATTCCTCCACGAAACAATCTTCCCCTTTGTCCAAATCTTGCCTGTATCCCCATGCCTTGCCATTTACGTACTGTGAATTCGAGTAACGATCCCGATAAACAATCATTTATCCCTCCACCAGTGCAATCTAAGGGCTATTCTAGCTGTTAAGTTAAAAATAACCAAGCGGTAGTTATCTTTGGGCGCGTATAATTACGTGTCCATTGTTGACGCACTCGCTATTTCAAACCTCGGGCTTTCATCAAAAGCACCTTCTAGGATAATTTATGTATTGTATTTAAGAAAGTGTGGTGTAATCTTCTGTAGGAAGATTCCATTTCCCTTAGTGTGAGAAGGGCTAACGCAAACCGTCTATTTCAGGGCGATACACATGGTACGATCGCAAAATTCCCTGCTTCCATACCCATCTGCCACCACATTTCCTGGTCGTAGTTCAGAGAAGTTTCCGTTGTGGCCAACATTTTTCATGAAGATTTTCCCCCCCATCCTGGAACACCATCATAGACATTAATATTCCACGTAATCAGGGCAGACTGACTGTGATTGTTATCATTGAACTGAATATTGCAGATTGGCCCCATTTCTATCCACTTGCTTATTGCCAATCCTTGTCGTTATCGTTACAGTGCCTATTTTGAATCTGTCCCTAAGTGATCATGTTGTATGGTGTCTAACTGTTAATTTATTAATGTTAATTTGTTAAGTTTCCCTGAATAAACCACTGTAAATTGGCAAAGAATTCTAAATTCCAATATGGCGACCTTCCACCTTAAAGTATAACTCCAGGAAAATTCTGAGGTAAGTCTTCATTAACTCCCCCCTTTGTTTGCAGACTGGGCTCCCTTGGTTTCGTGGCAGTATCAATTATAATTTTGTGTGTAAATTCTCATCAAAACCGAGTCCAGCCTGTAACAAAATATATATATATATATATATATATATATATATATATATATATATATATATATATATATATATATATATATATATATATATATAATATATATACTGTATATATATATTATATATGTATACATATATATTATATGTATATATTTTATGTATGTATGTATGTATATATATATATATATATATATATATATATATATATATATATATATATATATATATATATATATATATATATATATATATATATATATATATATATAATCAGTAAGCTACAAACGTCCTTTAATGTCCAATTGAACCACAAAAATATGGAACATGATGAGTATATAAATAAAGGCAATACCATGGAGGAAAGTGAAACAATGGAGTGGTGCTAAGCCTTTCGACTTACTGTCCTTTACTTAGCAGACTGAAGAAATATAAAAATCGGTTTACAAAAAAAGCTCATGTAAATGACAGAGGGGTAAATATTTAAAGAGATTTTACAAAAGATTAGGCCCAACAGCTCAGAAGCAGGTTAAAATCAATTAAAAGATTATACAAGGAAAGAGAATGACCACCAAAAAATGAGCATGGAAGGAATAAGCTGATTACATATGTTATAAAAGCACAACTCAATGATTCTCCTTATGGTAAACAATAACAATTTTTGCTAAGTGAACATTTTCACAAAAAAATATATTCAATATACGAGTACATAGAAAATATACGTAAGATAACTAATTAGCAATTAAGTCAATGATTTTATCTTTAAGATCATTCTTGAACATTTTACTAATACACGGGTTCAAATAATATATGCCAGAGCTAAGGTTAAAATTACAACTGGAAGTAAGCTGTATAATAGCAGATTCTAAAAGATTTTGTGAAGAGAAATCTTTTGATCTGGCAATCACTGAACTTTCAGTTCAATTTATCCTAAAAATCTTATTAACAACAGTGGCTGGACTAATAGTACACGTAATGATTGCGTTGTAAACTTATAAGTATACAAATAAGTGAAAATGTTGTGAGTGCACTCGGGTATGGTTTATCATTTTTTATACTGAATAGACCCTCTGCTTTAATGACTGCGTTGTCCCTATGTAAATTCGAAAAATATTGTGATCTTCCTCAAAATCATGGTGACATAATTTAAAGAACTGTCTATGGAGCTGCCAATGTTAGTCATGAAAGTGATTTCCCTGCTTGTTATAAGAAAAGTTTGACCAATCTTAAAAAAGACAATAAAATCCACGTCACAAAAGCTGATGAGTCGAATAGTATTGTAATTTTAGATAAAGCTAACTACATATCACGTATGCAATCCTACTGGATGATGGTACGACTTACAAAAACCTAACAAAAAAATCCTCTTGTTCAAGTCATAAAAAATTTCAATGGCAATGAGAAAAAAAATCCTTAAAGATAAAAAAGAACTAATAGGTCAGTTGTCAGTAAAATTTCTCGTTACCTTACTTGTATGGATTAAGAAAAACGCACAAAGAAAATAATCCTATGCGGCCTATTATCAGTACTGTTGGCTCAGTATCATATGTACTTTCAATATATATTACCAGGCTCTTGTCCCCGTTACTTGGAACTATCTTCCATTCTCACATATATAATTCACTAGATTTAGTTGATAAATTATGATAGATTTGTTAGTTTTGATGTTTGTTCTCTTTTTACTAAAGTCCCTATTGATTCTATTTCACAGTATCTTAGCAACGAACTAACACATCATGAATTACCTCTACCTGTAAGCCATATTATTTCACTCACTAGACTGTGCATTTGTGATTGTAAATTTATTTTCAATGGTGAATTCTACCAACAAATATTTGGCATGACAATGGGCAACCCTTTATCCCCATTCCTCTCAAACTTGTATATGGAATTCTTTGAAAAAGATATTCACTTAGTATCATTTGTACTCCTCTAATGTGGTATAGATGTGTTGATGATATTTTTGCTGTTTTGCCTGCTGGTATTGATGTAAATGATTTACTCTCTAATTTGAATTACCAGGTACCATTAAGTTTACTTTAGAATTAGAAAAAGACAACTGCCTCCCTTTCTTAGATGTTTTAATACATAGAGAACCATTTCAATGCAAATTCAGTATTTATAGGAACCAACCAACAACTTATGTCCATTTTTAATCAGGCCACCTCCTCAATATCAAAATATCAATTGTTCTTCTATGTTTTTACGAGCATTGAGCATTGTCAGTCCCCAGTATTTGGATCAAGAAATCGAATACATAAGAAAAATAGGGACAATTTTGTGTTATCCTTCATATATATACTAGACAGCCAAAATAAAGCCCACAAAAAGTTTTATAGTGAAAGTAACATGGAGAAAGAAAATCATAAGATCACTCTTAGCTTGCTCTATTTTAGTGGTTTTGAAACCATAAAATCGTTGTTAAAATCTTTTGTCAACCTGGATTTTTCCTATAAAAACTCACTAAAAGGAATGTTAATAAAAAGTAGCCTAAAGGAAAGCAACAACATAACATATAAAATTCCATGTTTGGACTGCCATTCTTTCTATATCGGCAGATCCAGTAAGGATTTAGAAGTACGAATTAAACAGCACAAGTACTCTGTCAAAACTGTGAAAACATCCAATGCAATATTCATTCATTCCAGTGAAAACTCTCATGGGATAAATTGGTCTGAAACTTCAGTGATTCCCAGATCGAAAGGTTTCTCTTCACGAAATCTCTTAGAATCTGCTATTATACAGTTTACTTTCAGTTGTAATTTTAACCTCAGCCCTGGCATGTACTATTTGGACCCCTGTATTAGTAAAATGTTCAAGAATGACCTTAAGATAAAATAACTGACTTAGTTACTAATTAGTTACCTTATATACATGTTCTATGCATTCGCATGGTTAATATATTTTTTTTGTGAAAATGTTCACTTAGCAAAAATTGTTATTGTTTAGCATAAGGAGAATTACTGAGTTGTATTTTTATAACATATGTAATCAGCTTATTCCTTCCATGCTCATTTTTTGGTTGTAAGTCTCTTTCCCTGTGTAATCTTTTCATTGAGCTTTCCCTGCTTCTGAGCTGTTGGGCCTATTCTTTTGTAAAATCTCTTAAATATTTACCCCTGTTTTGGTAGGTCTACTAATTCTTCAACTGTGTTGGATTCAAGGTACACAGATTCCTTTATAATCCCAATCTGTCATTCATACAGCTTTCTTTGAAAACTTAATTTTATATTTCTTCAGTCTGCTAAGTAAAGGACAGTAAGTCAAAAGGCCTAGTACCACTCCATTATTTCACTTTCTTCTGTGATATTGCCTTTAAATATATATATATATATATATATATATATATATATATATATATATATATATATATATATATATATATATATATATATATATATATATATATATATATATATATATATATATATATATATATATATATATATATATATATATATATATATATATATATATATATATATATATATATATATATATATTATATATATATATATATATATATATATATATATATATATATATATATATATATATATATATATATATATGTATCTATGTATATATGCATATATGTATATATATATATGCATATATACAGTATATGTATATGTATGTGTATATATATAATGTATATATATTTTCACACATTTAGAAAATTCACCCCTCCAGCCCATTAGCTAGGAAATCAAATTTGATGGTGGCTGGGGGAGACCCCAATGGGGGGGGGGACAAATGTAGGCGTCTTAACCCCAGCATCGTATGATTTTGGGGAACAGAAAGCCGTTACGGAAGAAAGACCAGTCAGGACCGTAATTGGGCTGCTATGCTGACCCTTAGTAGACTTAACTTAAGACCTATTTCCCTTCAACCTTTGCGCTGGTTGTTATTGCTCCTTCCTGATCGACTGATGTTCTGTGCCCAACTCTAGAAATTGAATGGGGATGCCTCGTGACCTCTCTCCGTCACTCTGCATCAGACCACCAAAGTGCCAAGCTGGTGCTGTCCTTGTAAAGTCACCACATCAACGCCAGCGTAGTGTTTCAGCGGCGCCATTAACTAAGTCTCCGCTGAGCATGTTTTCTTTGGTGACTTCCCATTTTCTTCAAACTCAATTAGTCATGCCTAAAACATGCCAGGTCACGCATTTTAACCATTTTTACTTTATACGTATTTATACAAATGTCACACATTGTGTATCATATGTTTCTTCATTCACAGGCATCAAGACTGTACCCATATTGAAGTTCTGTATGTTTTGTGTTGTAATTTGTACTCGTTCACTGCATATTATTGTTTATTGTTTCGACCTCAGGTCACAGTCAATTCCATTGTCTTTCGCGGTCCGGCGCCAGTCGGCCGCTATATAAACTGCCTGGATCTGTAATAAAGTAGCAGTAACTTTTACCTGCTCGTTTCTTTGACACCTTACAGTGGTGACCCCCGGAGTATCCCGGAGCCATTAACGGACCGACACGGCGACTTAGTCTTGGCTCCAGGATTTCTCCAAAATGCTCTTAGCGGCCTAAACACGGCGCTGTAACCAGTGTTTGAGCGTGCTGACTCGCCGGGCGTAACCCACCAGCGTCACTAGCGGAACCACACGGCGCACGAAAGTGCGTACTGACGCGAAACCCCCACCCAGTAAGGGATCAAAGGAGCGAGCATGGACGCCGGTATCCCCTCCTTCATGCAGTTAAACGCGGACCTCGCGGACTCGGAGGTTTACCTACCTCCCATCACACCCGTGCCCACCCCCGCATCGAGGCCCTCCCGCAACTCCACACCAGCGCCCCGAACACACGACGGTCGGGCAACACAATCGCGGGCCGCCCTCACCGTAAAACTGCCACCATTTATGCAGGGGAACCCATCGATGTGGCTGCGCAGGGTGGAGAGCCACTTCAGAATCGCGGACCTGACAGACGAAATCCTACAGGCCGACACAGTGCTCAACGCCCTTCCGAGGACGTGTACAGAAAACTCATCTCGCGAGTACCAAACACACACCCTCACATACAGCACCACAAAAAAGTTCCTCCTCGAAGCTTGCTCCCTGCCCATCGCCGAGCGGGCCGCCCGTGCTATCGACCTTGCCATAAACCCACGCCACGACCTCAATTCAAGAGACGCTTGGAGCATGGTCGTGGATCTCCTGTCACTACCAGACTTGGGTGGCACAAAGAAGCGGCAGGAGATAAGCTTCGCACGGGAAATCTACCTTCGCCAACTCCTCCCGGAGGTACGCAACCAGATCGCTCACCCCTACACCATGCCTATCAAGGACCTCATAGAGACGGCGCAACATCTCAGACTCCGTCAAGGCTTCACAGCGGCTAAAACCGCCACACAGCCGGTCAGCTCCGTCCAGCCTGAAGAGGACGAGCAGCCCGTCAACGCCATCGCCAACAGACGCCCACCAACCACAGCAGATGGAGGTCCCGGGCTTCTGTTGCTACCACAAGTGGTTCGGAAAGGATGCCCGAAACTGCCTGCCGCCCTGCTCGTTCGCCCGTTCAAAAACGGGGGCGGCGGCCAGCAGGACAGGCCGCCATGGCAGCCGAAGAACCCAGGGCCTCAAAAACAGTAGGATTTTACGTCCGCGACACCGCCTCCCGGCAGGATGATGCTGGTCGACACAGGGGCCTTTAAATCGATCTTCCCGCATCCAGAGAGGACCGCAACCAGACACCAGACCCGGCCGCCTTCCTGACGGCCGCCAACGGAACCCCCATCCTCTCCCTCGGCACCAGGCCCCTGTCGATCTCCATCCTGGTCAGAGTTACTCCTGGGACTTCATCGTCGCGACGAGGAACCCCACTCCTGGGGGCCGATTTTCTGGCGCACTTCGCCTGCTAGTCGACGTGGCGCGCAAGCGCCTCCTCGATACCAACTCCTGCCGGTCTCTCCCAACAGCGGGACCCAGACCCACCATCAGCGCCGTCGCCCCCCACCAGTATGCACACCTACTGTCGGAGTTCCCTGCTTCGCCAAGTCCCCGGGACCCCAGCCAAGCACGGCATATACCACCATATAATGACTAAAGGGCCCCTGACACATGCGAAGTTCCGGAGGCTTCCCCCTCAGCGCCTTCAGGAGGCGAAAAAAGCATTCGCGGAGATGGAGCGGATGGGAATCTGCAGGAAAGCCTCCAGTCCGTGGGCCTCCCCCCTCCACATGGTGCAGAAACCGGACGGCTCCTGGAGACCCTGCGGTGACTACAGGCGGCTCAACATTGCAACAGAGCCCGACCACTACCTTCTACCCAACATGCAGGATCTCACGGCCTCCTTTCACGGGGCCAAAGTATTCACTAAATTGGATCTTCTTAAATCTTATTTCCAGGTACCTGTTGCACCAGAGGACATACCAAAGACAGCCATAATCACGACCTTCGGGTCCTATGTGTTTGCCTTCTCCACTTTCGGGCTGAGGAACGCCGGGGCCACCTTCCAGCGGCTCATGGACAGCATCCTGGGGGACCTAAAGTTCTGCGTCTGCTACGTTGACGACATTCTCATAATTTCCAGGTCTCACAGCGAACACCAGACACACATCAGGGCAGTCCTGCAGCGCCTCCAAGAGAACGGCCTCGTCGTCCGCTTTGACAAGTGCACCTTCGGCGTCCAGAAAGCAGAGTTCCTGGGTCACGAGGTGTCTCCGACAGGCGTCCGCCCTCTTACATCGAAAGTAGCAGCCGTAGCCAGGTTCCCGACCCCCACCTCCGTCAAGGCCGTCCAGGAGTTCCTTGGGATGGTAAACTTCTACAGGCGGTTCATCCCCGGGATCGCGCACACCACGGCCCCCCTGACGGAAGTCCTAAAAGGCCAACTGAAGTCCCTGTCTTGGGGACCCAGCCAGCAGCAGGCCTTTTCCCTGATGAAGGCCGCCCTCGCCAAGGCAACCGCCTTGGCACACCAGGATCCCAAGGCCCCCCTCCAGCTGACGACAGACGCCAGTAACGTAGCCTGCGGTGCTGTTCTGGAGCAAATCATCAACGGCGCCCCCCAGCCCATCGCCTTCTTCAGCAAGAAGTTCAATCCCGCAGAGACCCGCTACAGCACCTTCGACAGGGAACTCTGCGCGATGTACCGCGCAGTTCGGCACTTCAAGTTCCTCCTGGAGGGGACGCCCTTCACAATCTTCACAGACCATCAGCCACTGGTTCACGCCTTCACGAAGCAGGGGACGATGGTCTTCCAGACAGCAGCGCCACCTCTCAGCCATAGCCAAATTTACCTGATCCGTCAGGTACCTCCCCGGCAAGAAAAATCCCGTAGCAGACGCCCTCTCCAGAGTCAAGTTGAACGCAGTGCAGCTTGGTGTGGATTACCAGGACCTTGCCAGAGAGCAGGCCGCTGACCCAGAAACCCCAGCATACCGCACCGCTATCACGTCCCTCAAGTGGCGGGACGTGACCCTCGCCCCGAAGGCCCAAGCCTGTTCTGCGACATCAGCACAGGTCAGCCCCGCCCTTTGGTTCCAGCCTCACGCCGCTGCCAGGTATTCGACATAATTCACGGCCTCTCACCCCCCTCCGGCAGGACCACGGCCAAGCTGCTTTCAAAAAAGTTCAACTGGCATGGGGTGCAAAAGGACGCCATGTCCTGGGCAAAACAGTGCCTGCAGTGCCAGACCAGTAAGGTGGGTCGTCACACGCAGTCGGGGGTAGGCGAGCTCCCACAGCCAGAGCGCCGCTTCGGCCACATCCACATCGACGTCGTCGGGCCCCTTCCCCCATCAGGCAGATCCAGATACCTCCTGACGGTGGTAGACCGTTCGACGAGGTGGCCCGAAGCCACACCCATGCAAGAAGCCACCGCCAGCGCGTGCGCCGAGGCCCTGCTCTCCAGTTGGGTTAGCCGCTTCAGCGTCCTGGATCACATCACAACCGACAGGGGCCCCGCCTTCCTCTCCGAGTTGTGGTCCGCCCTGGCTCAGCTGCTGGGAACCACGCATCACACCACCACGGCATACAACCCAGCGGCCAGCGGCCTGGTCGAACGATTCCACAGGTCCCTAAAGTCATCCCTCATGGCCCGCTGCACCGCCGAGGACTGGAAACATCAGCTGCCCGTGGGTCCTCCTCAGGTTGAGAACCGCCCCCAGAGCCGACGGCACCCCGTCTACGGCCGAACAAACCTATGGGGAACCCCTCGTGGTGCCAGGAGAGCTCGTGACGGATGAACGCCACTCCCCATCACTGCAGAGGCTCCGCGACGTGGCCGGCAAGTTTGCCCCTTGCAGGCGCTCATACATCGACAAATCAACCACCTTCATGCCGCCACAGCTGTCATCCGCCACCCACGTCTTCGTCAGAGTCGACGCCGTC
The DNA here is from genome assembly GCF_040412425.1 of Macrobrachium rosenbergii. NCBI lineage: Eukaryota > Metazoa > Arthropoda > Malacostraca > Decapoda > Palaemonidae > Macrobrachium > Macrobrachium rosenbergii. The sequence goes on along the minus strand of NC_089750.1, from coordinate 41,631,467 downwards.
CGTCCACCACTAATATAACCAAGCCCTACAGGGGACCCTTCCACGTGCTGGAACGGAACAGCAAGGCGTTCTGACTGGCACTCCCTGGGAAGGACGACTGGGTTTCAATAGACCGCTTAAAGCCCGCCTTTCTGTCGGAGAGTCCCGACAGTGACACAGCACCCCTTCCGCCCAACCGCACTCCAGCACGCCCTCACCCCCGCAGGCGTGGCCGCCCCAGGAAGGGACCGCCCAACCAGCAGCCTCACAGGCGGGAGACCCCTCCGTTATCTTCAAGGAGCAGCGGCACCCTTCAGCGTCCCAGCAGATACAGGGATTAGTCAGACGCGTCCCTCGTCTTGGGGGGGGAGTATTTGTAAAGTCACCACATCAACGCCAGCGTAGTGTTTCAGCGGTGCCATTAACTAAGTCTCCGCTGAGCATGTTTTCTTTGGTGACTTCCCATTTTCTTCAAACTCAATTAGTCACGCCTAAAACGTGCCAGGTCACGCATTTTAACCATTTTTACTTTATACGTATTTATACAAATGTCACACATTGTGTATCATATGTTTCTTCATTCACAGGCATCAAGACTGTACCCATATTGAAGTTCTGTATGTTTTGTGTTGTAATTTGTACTCGTTCACTGCATATTATTGTTTATTGTTTCGACCTCAGGTCACAGTCAATTTCATTGTCTTTCGCGGTCCGGCGCCAGTCGGCCGCTATATAAACTGCCTGGATCTGTAATAAAGTAGCAGTAACTTTTACCTGCTCGTTTCTTTGACACCTTACATCCTTCCCTCTTTACACTGGCCATGTGTTGGGACTTCTGCAGCCGTAATTCATTTTTTGCAAGTGAGCTCCATGCACAGATGCAGTAAGGTACGTCTTGAAGTTGCAAGTAACTGCAGTGCTCTTTTCCTTCTCATGAATTTCTCTCCCTTTTCAGTATTTCCAACTTTTCACTCTCCCAAAACAAAGCCCCTTTGTTTCCCACAGCCTAGCATGCACATTTGCCCTCATGACTTGTTCCAAGCTTAAATTGAGTTTGTTCTGTGATAATAATTAGAGCATTTCCACCATAGTGTTACCATGTGCTAATTAAATCTAATTGACAATTTCCTCAGTCGTGAATAAGTAATTTCATGTGAGAGAAAGTCAGTATATCTGAATGCTAACCTGGAATTCTTTTTCAGAGTCCGGTTATCTGGCTCTTCGAGTTTTCTGCCCCTCCCTTGTGAACCAAATAACCTTAGATGTTTAACTGCCATCTTGCTATGTGCAAGAGTCTCCTGACTACCAGCGGTCCAGAGGCACGTGATCGGCCACCCCTCTGTGTTCATATTGTGCTAAAATCTATTATTTATCAGCCAGTCTCAACAGCAGTGGTTTTCATTTGCATGTCAAACTCTTTCAAGGCTGTAGCCCTTCCCAGATTTGTTTATTTGCTATGCATAGTCTTGCTTTTATTGCATATTGCATGTGCTTTCTTTGCTGCTCAGTCGGCCATTCCATATTAATTTTCTGTTTGCTCAGCTTGTACATAAATTCAATTTAAAGTTACTTGACTGATTTGAAAGGCGACCTCCCCATTCCCTGTTGAACAGATGCAAAATCAAGGTAAGTCCTCTTAGCAATTACAATTATTGTTTACGTTCTGAGCTCTAGGTGTTGGCCCATAAGGCAAATTACATTCAAAATCCAATTTCACTCTTCCAACCACAGCCAGAACGTAACAGTGGCGGCCTTCCCAGGATCTTAGTCAAATTAGTTACAAGAATTAGCTTCGCTATTACTAGACTAAGAAGATAGACGAACTGAGGAATAAAGTAATTCATAAAGTAATTCAATTCCATTATTCACAAGGCATAGAATAAAGGGTGACAGAACAAAAGCTAAAGATAGAAGGTAAGGGTTATTATTATAACTGTTGTAATATTAAGGAAATGTTAGGAACAGATAGGGAAGAAGTGTTTTAAAAGAAGTGATTTGGAGCTGATTTTTAGTTATCATACCATAGGATAAAGGCCAGAGCGCCAAAAAAGTTCTTAAGTTAGGGACGCAGAATAACTGCTAGCGAAATTTCACGTTGTGAGAAGAGTAGCAGCTGTGTTGTGATGCCAGAAGACGGACAGTTATGAATTAGGAAGTGCTTTGCCAGGGATTTATTGCATGTGTTAGCAGTGAACAGTTAGCTAAGTGTGTTGTTCGAAAACAGTTACGGCAGAGGAAGTGTACAATTCCTGTGTCAGTGAAGTGTAGTTCGAAAATTCGTGTTTGTTAAAACACGTATGACAACTCCTAGCAGCTCGGCGCATGCGCGTTCCATTATCTCACTCCCACAATTCCAAGACTGCCATATCCAGTTCAGATTTTCATTTAATGTTTTAAGTACAGCAAAGGCATTGTTGATGTTTTAAGTTAAATAATTCAACTCTGCATATCAGCATCAATAATTCGGTCAGAAAAGTTTAGTGTTCTTTTCCTTAAATTTTAAAACACCAATTGATTGTGTATCAGGTGACTGATGTCACCAGTAGCCATCAGCTGTTTCTCTCCCACGCATTCAGTTCCACTTACCGTTCACTCGCCAAACATAATTCCATTTCTTTTCGCATAAGACTCTAACGTAAAACCTAAGAAATATTTTGTTAGTAATTTGAAAACCCTTTCCACCATATAACTTGTCATGACGGAAGCTAGGTACTAAATTACGTAAATACCAAAAGTACATTAAAAAAAAAAAGTAACAGCATAATTTTTCTAAATGTAATTTATCATAAGAATGAATCAGAGTGAATTAATTAATGCAATGAATACGTTCTAATACAAATACGCTCTGAGAGAGAGAGAGAGAGAGAGAGAGAGAGAAGAGAGAGAGAGAGAGAGAGAGAGAGAGAGAGAAACTCTAATATTCTTCATAATTACCCAAGAAAGTTAAGAAGGGTATAGTAATAATAATAAACGAGTAATGGAGAATAAACTCATTAATTCATAAAGCCAAGTGTAATGATTTTTTTTCCATTTGTACCCAAAACTTTGATCTTTTTAGATCCCCCATCAATTCTTCCTTTTACTCATTCACACATAGTGAGCGAATTTGTATATGCGCCCGTGTTCATTGTAATTGTCTCTAATATCTATTTTCATATCAAGTGCTTCAGCCAGCGGAGTGAGCTCTCATGCATTTCCAAAAAGAACGTACAACCATTTAATAACAGTTATCAACACTGTCATGTACGAGTGGGTTCCATTATCCAAGACTTGCCTATACCGCAAGCACCAAATTGCACATTGAGTGCAACTCCAAAACCTTCCTTTCCTCATGTCAAGAAGCAGACTTCCTTTCCTCATGTCAGGGAGCAGCCACTGGTTCTTAGAACTAGCTGCCCATGAATGCAAGCCCAAGGGTTTCCCCTTCCACAGTTCCACTAATCTGAGGCACTGCCAACGACTAAGTTACTGAATCGCTTACCTTCCACTTTCCCTTTTACTCATCGCTCACACTCTGCCTTGGGCAGAGTACCATTTCCTTCAGTGCAGTTTGGTTGCAGTGCTTCTTGGTGTTGTTTCCTGGAACACACAGGCACCCTAGTGCCCCAAGATATATTCCTCACATAAAAGCCAGTGCACCTGTACCCGAGATACAGAGTGCTAACGACAGTGTGTCTGCCCATAAGGATCATTACCCCTTCAGGATTGCTCCATCAGTGTGACCTTTGCATGGCACACTCAGCCACAGTGCCACCTTATTGAAAGGGTGCCACACCACTGAAGTGTCAGCCAAATCTGAGGGACACTTTCTCACTTCCAAACTATGTCCAGTCAACCCAAGTAGACACCCTTACCTACCAAAACCATGGCGACAGACAATTACAAATCCTTCATGGATCTGGGGAAGGAGGCAGGTCTCATGGGACCAGAACTCGCCAAGTGGGTCAAGGAACAGATGTATGACTTGGCCAAGCAAGAGAGGGAAGAAAGAGCAGAACAGCAGAAGGAAAAAGAGGAACAGAGGAGGTATGAAGAAGAGTAGAGGCAGCTGGAAGATGCAAGAGAAGAGAAGACAGTATGAACTAGCCTTCAAGGAAAGCAAGCTAGCTCTCAAAGAAAGGGAGCTCGAGCTGGAGAAGGCTCGAAGGGAAAATGCCGAAGCTATGGCTATCCAACAAGCCTCCAACCCCACACCAGCTGCCCCAAATGCTCCGATCTCAAGCATTAATTCCCTAGTCCCCAAGTAGACTGAGAAAGAGCCAGAAGCATGGTTGGAGGAAATACTAGCTCTTTGAAAACTACACCACCACTGAGACAGAGAGGGCCTTAGTGCTTGTCAAGCACATGGAAGGAAATGCTAAGGCAGCCCTCTGCTCACTGGAGAAGAGTCAAAGAGGCAACATGGTAGAAGTTCACAAGGTGATAATGAAAGCCTACGAAATAACCCCGGAGAAATGGAGACATTGGTTCCGAGGTCTTCTCAAGGAAGTTGGCTGGTCCTGGACTGAATGGGCCTGTCACAAGACCCAGTCTGGTACCCGCTGGTTCGACTCCCTGTTGTGCACTACCTTTGAGGACCTATTCAATTGAACCAAGCTGGAGGATCTTTTCCAATGTGTGCCTGGGCCTCTTGCTGTGTATCTCAATGATAAGCAGCCCACCACCCTTACAGAAGCCTGCTGTATAGCCGCTTCATGGGAAACCTACAACCAGTCACAAAGCACATCTCAGCAGCGCATAGTGCCACCCAGGTACCTCTCAGGCTCGACTCGCCCGAAGAACGGACTGCCTAGCAAGCCTACATGCACCCAATGTAAGAAGTTGGGGCACACTGAATCTGATTGCTGCTACAAGTTGGTCAACAATAAGCAGCCTACTACCAACAACCAGAGCTCCTCTCCCTATACGTCCACTCAGTCTTCTCCACCGACAGTCAACATAGGGAAATCAGCCCATTCAAGGGGGCCCTGCCAAGACTGTGGGACTCCAGGGCACTATACTGCCAGATATCCTGGTTGCTCAAAACATATCCCCTCTACCAAGCACGTCAACCTGATCAGTGCCATGACCTCCGCGGTGGTCCCGACAGATATGTCTCACCCCAAGCGGGTGTGGACTCAGTCTGTCTCAGTAGCGCCCCTGGATGGCTCTAGCTTACCAGTGAACCTGCCCATTATGGTAGACACTGCCTCAGATATTAGCCTGACTGACAGGGCCCGAGTGCCAGCCAGTGGCACTGTAGATGAAAAGACCAGGTGGACGATGACTTGGATAGAGGAGCAGACCAAGACCATTCATACAGTCAAACTTCAGGTGACAACCCCTTGGGGCACACAACCTCAACGCATTGGTGTAGTGAACAAAATCAGGCACAGAGTGGAGTTCCTGTTGGGACGAGACCTCCTCTGGGTCAATGAGGGCTCTTTAGCCTGTCACAATAGCTGACAGGGGATTTCCTGTCTTAACACTTGTTCAAACACCAAGATTTTGGAGCCAACCACTGTTATCTAAACCTGTCATCCCATATCTCTTTTTAATGACAGTTTAAGTAGATAAGGAAACAAACCTTCGCAAAACTCTCACCTCGGTCCACAAATATTATCTAGACCTATCACCTCATCTCTCCTTTGATGACAGCTTAGGTGGTTTGGGCACGACCCTTCGAAAAAGAGGGGGTTACCCTGGTTGAACATCTGACACCTGGATAAACATTAGCCTACCAGCTGTGTAAACATGATCCTTACAGCAAAATGTATCTTATCTCTAAAATCACACAGTCAAACTAACCCTTTTAAGATGTGAGATCTGATATTTTAACACACAACACATGACAAATATAAGAGAAAATACAGAAAACATAAATTATAAAGACATATCATTATATATACATATACATATACATACTGTATATATATATACACATATATATATACATACATACATACATATATATATATATATATATATATATATATATATATATATATATATATATATATATATATATATATATATATATTTTATATATATATACACACACACACACACACACACACACACACATATATATATATATATATATATATATATATATATATATATATATATATATATATATGTAAAGGCTCATGAAGGTGACCTTTGAAAAGTTGGGTCAGCTATTCGCACGGTCCATTTTCACTATACGCAGCAAATAGGAAAATGCTGAAACATTCGCATACCACAAGGGTCGAAGAAACCACCTTGGTGACAAGTCACGGGCTGGCAAATGTGTTTTCAGCAAAGAACGTTCTAGAAGCTGAACCAGTTACAAAAAATCCGGTTTTGAAGGATGCATGTCGATAGTGACGCCTTGAAATACAGAGGCGTGTCTTGCGAACTTTGACCTCGAATGATGTCATACAAAAGTACGTTCGTTCGTATGCGTTACATAATGAATATAATGGGAGGAACCGTTGTTCGAATCGGACTTGTGAGATCCGATTCATGTGTGTCTGAAGATGTGAGTGATTTTTCACATGGAGACTGTCCCAGAGGACTTGTGGAGTGAGTAAGAATTCATATACGTTTTTAGACTTTGTTTTTCAGAACTGTGAATACACGGTATCTCCTGTGACAGTGAAATGTGTGTTTCTGCAGTTTTTTACATTTTATGATTTTTAATGTGACGTTTGTTCTTTCACAGGTATTTCTGTTCCACTCCATTCCTATTCCTTTTTCCTCTCTCCCTCCTACAAGGATGAGAGTGGTATGACATTTGAGATGACCTGTTTTAATTGACTGACCTGTTTATGATTTGACAGATGAGTTATTTTCTGTATTCCCTTAGGTATTTGAGTGTTTATGATTTTGGAGCATTATTTCCTTAGAAGATTTTCTGGTAGTGTTGAAACATTGGATTTCATTCTTCGTAATTTTTAAGAAGTTATTTTTCGTTGATTTTGTCAATAAAGGGTTTTAGTTTTGTACTTAGTATCTCATTCCAGTAGTCCTTAGACTTTAGTTAGGGAAAGATATAACTTATGATATCGGCTCACGTTACACATAATGTCTCGGGATAAGCGAGATCAAACCTCTGTTCATAAAACAGAGACTTAAATCAAGTATAGGCTCAGAAATGGCCTTTACATATATATATATATATATATATATATATATATATATATATATATATATATATATATATATATATATATATATATATATATATATATACACACATTACACACACATATATATATATATACATATATATATATATATATATATATATATATATATATATATATATATATATATATATATATATATATATATATATATATATATATATATATATATATATATATATATATATATATATATATATATATATATATATATATATATATATATATATATATATATATATATATATATATATATATATATATATATATATGAATGTCTTTTAGTGTAATACTACAGTATAATATGAAGATAAAAAGGCCCATAAAACACCATTTGAACATTGCAACCATATATTTCGGGCACTTCCTTCTGTGCCCCTGTTCACTGGTAAAATATGGACAGATGAAATGTTACAAGGGTATATATACAAAGCATATATAGGTGTGGCATTAAGTCTCTGATGGTGTGCAGGTGACCGTTTCCTAAGAAGGGGAAGAATAAACAATTCCCTAGTGGTTTTTGGCCTCATTAACTCCTGTTTGGCGACAGTTCTGGTGGTCGTGTTCCTTGGAACACCTTCAGAAGCGATCTGAGGATTAAAGCGTCGATGTCGTCCGATTTCCAATGTCCTCCTGACAAGTTCATATTGTTGGTTTAATTGATGATGGCAGATTCCAGCATCTTTCTTTTGTACGGACAGCCACTTTTGAAAACCAGCTCCGCCCCACTCCAGTTTATGGAATGACCTGTATCTCCGATATGTAGGAAAATCCCCGAATTCTCCGAAGCATAACACACTGATCTTTTGTGCTCTGTTATTCTTTGCGAGAGCGATCTACCTGTCTCCCTCACGTAAATGTCATTACAATTGCTGCACGGTATCTTGTAAACTCTGGCTTCTTCCCCTTTGTTATTTAAGTATACGTTAATGAGCGAGCTCCCGATGGATTTGGGATAATGGAAAATAAAGGGATTGTTAGACCTGAGTTGTTCGGTGGCTTTTTGGATGTTTTCATCATACGGAAGCATTATTTTGTTGTTAAAATCTATTTGTCTGTTGTGAGTGGGACCTCTATAGTATATTTTATTTGCTTTGTTAATAGCCCTCTCGATAACGTGTGGTGGATAGAGCAGTTGCGTTAAGTGTTGGCGGATCGTGTTGAATTCTTTATCTAGGTACCCATTTGAACATATCCTAAGTCCTCTGAGGAATAAGTTGCACCCTACCATGATCTTTACGGAGACGTCGTGGTAGCTTAAGAAATGAATGTAGAAAACAGCGAAGGTGGGTTTTCTATATACTGTAAATGCATATCTGTTCTGTTCTCTTATGATCAGTACATCTAGGAACAGCAGTTTTCCGTCCTTTTCCCATTCTGTTTTGAATTTTATGGTCGGAACTAGCAAATTTAGCCTATTAAAAAATTCATTAAAGTTTCCCCAGCTATTGTCCCAGAAAGTAAAAATATCATCTACGTATCTAAGCCAGATCATATTACAGGGTTTCATAGATGACAAAATTTCTGTTTCGAAATATTCCATGTACAAGTTTGCTAAAAGAGTTGATAGGGGATTGCCCATGCTACAGCCAAATTTTTGTTTGTAAAAATTACCACTGAAAGAGAACACGTTGTTAGTTACACAGAGATTGATATGTTTGAGAGTTTTATCTATGCCAAAAGGAAAATGGTCTTCATATGGTTGTAACTTCCTCTTTAAGAAAGACAACATGTCGGCAATCGGGACTTTAGTAAATAATGACTCGACGTCGAGGCTGAGCAATTTGATGTTATTTGAAGGGATGTTTAAACTATTAAATTTTTGTATAAAATCCTCTGCAAGTTTGACGTGGGAGGATGAGAAGGTTCCTAGAAAGGGTGATAACAGGTCTGCAAGCCATTTTGAAAATTTACACATAAAAGAGCCCCTGCTAGATATTATGGGACGTCGTGGTAGCTTAATAAATGAATGTAGGAAACAGCGGAAGTGGGTTTTCTATATACTGTAAATGCATATCTGTTCTGTTCTCTTATGATCAGTACACCTAGGAACGGCAGTTATGCTTTGGAGAGTTCGGGGATTTTCCTACATATCAGAGATAAAGGCCATTCCATAAACTGGAGTGGGGCGGAGCTGGTTTTCAAAAGTAGTTGTCCATACAAAAGAAAGATGTGGAATCTGCTATCATCAATCAAACCAACAATATGAACTTGTCAGGAGGACATTGGAAATCGGACGAAACACGACCAAAACGGGAGTTAATGAGGCCAAAAACCACTAGGGAATTGTTTATTCTCCCCCTTCTTAGGAAACGGTCACCTGCATACCATCGGAGACGTAATGCCACACCTATATATGCTTTGTATATATACCCTTGTAACATTTCATCTGTCCATATTTTACCAGTGAACAGGGGGACAGAAGGAAGTGCCCGAAATATATGGTTGCAACGTTCAAATAGTGTTTTATGGGCCTTTTTATTTTCATATATATATATATATATATATATATATATATATATATATATATATATATATATATATATATATATATATATATATATATATATATATATATATATATATATATATATATATATATATATATATATATATATATATATATATATATATATATAATGTTTGTGTGTGTGTGTATTGTTATATATATATATATATATATAAATGTTTGTGTGTGTGTACCACTTCCTAAGCAAATCCAAACCTCCAAACTGCCTTGCAACCCAAAATAATGTAATTTCGTACTGATACCTAACTGAGGAAGGGCATGAGACACTCAGCCCCTTTGTAAATTTCTCTCCATGCTCCCATTTTGGTGCATCTGTTTATCCTTCCTAAAGACCTGGTAACTGCTTGAATTACCTCTTTTCAGACAAAAGGCAAATGGAGACGTAGCCTGCCGAAAATCCACCAGAAAGGTTGAGTTCCTCATAAAAACTGGCGAACATGGGTTGCCAGAAGTCACCAGGATTTGGGGAAGATTTCAGCATAGAAAACAATGTGACTGAACTGCCATCTTGCAATCCCAGTGACCTCTGGAAGGAGCAAGAAAATAAGCCCCTGAAGTCATATAAGGCGAGAAACAGCCGTCGTCGGCCTCAGAAACAACCCAGTAGCAGACCGACACATTACCCCTTGTATGCTCTTTATTGAGCTGACCCCTCCACGTGGTCACCTTTCGACCACCCAGTCATATTACCTGTGCATTTTCCCATTAAACTCATCCCTCCAGAACTGGTGAAATTCGATGAGACCCCTCCATTGCTCCATTATACGGTAATGTCCTGATTTGAGGTTTTCAACAGTCACGTATCTTTAATCTTCCACGGCACTCTCATTTTCTTTTCTGAAGTGCGAGTTATCACAAAGACCTGACTCACTTTGCTCAGTGTGAATTTTAATGTGGGTATATTGTACCAGAATTGAGTTATCTTGGCACCCTTTGTGCAACCCTCGATTCACCCAAAATCGTTATAATTATCCTTGTGTAACCGCTGGCATTATCAAATTGCAGACAGTACATCCGCTGTGGAAACATTGACCTGTCTTGTGCTTCTTGCAGTGAAAAGGCCACTGTAATCAGTTCTTCAGTATCCCTTTCAAGAGGATTAATGGACTTTCAATTTTTGAACAGTGATAGCATAACTAACCACATGGCAGCCCCTGTTGTATCAGCCTATTATTCCCCAGTCTTCTGATTGATGTGTTTAATTGTAAATATATTCCATTTAAAGTAACCCTAAGTGTTTATCTGCAAAGCCCCTTGTTGAAGTATGGCCTTCAGCCCAACTGTTATTCTATTTAGTTTCCTACCTGACTTAGAAATTGCATTCAGAATCTCAAGGTGTATTAGTAAGCCCCCTGTTCATGAGCTAGACCCCGGATTGGACCCCTGAACAAGGAATACAGTAAGTAGGCCAGGTGAGAATCTTAAAGGTGGTGACCTGATGCCAAGAATCGTAGATTACCCCCAGTAGCTTTCGCTAACGCTGGATACATGATTAGAAACGAATCAGGTAATGCAAATCCTAAAATAAGCACAAGCAAGCAAGTTCCCACAGCATAAGTATGATGTTATTATTTTTAGCTTATCATAGATGCGAAAAAACCATGACTGTGTACACTGTTAGGAAACAATAGGCCCTGTGCATGCTAACAAGATTTGTCATAGCAAAGATAGAGTGTATCTTCCAAAACACAATTGTGGCTAAGGCATGGTAGTCTGCATGTCTTAACCGCTAGGATTAGCTAAGCAGTGAAGTAAGAATATAAGTAATAAAGAAAGAAATTAGTGCGCTTATTTCCTCCATGTTCTCTGGACAATTTGTCGTCCAAGAATTCGCTAGGTAAGCCGTAAAATTTGGGCCGCAAATTATTGCCCAACCAGAAATTTTTTGCTTCACTGGAGTATCTCTCTCTCTCTCTCTCTCTTGTCATAGCAAAAGCGCTAGGTTTCCATAAAAAAATTTAAAATTTTAAATAAATATTTTGTTGCGTCCAAAAACAAATCATTTCATTTGCAGACACATGAGCCATTGTCACTCTTGAAACCGTCACCTTCTGACCATCATTTAACTATAAGTGACCGAGCAAATTTCTACACATTCATAAATCCTGAGAGCCAAGCTGGGAAAACCCGTTCCAATAGCGTTCGTCTTTTTCAGAACTTTTTGCGCCAGACTTTGCTCACAACAAACAGCACGTGTTTCACCCATCTGTCTCCCCCTCCCCTCGTTAAATACCAGGCGAGCGCGACCATTGTGTTAATAACTGTACCATTTAGGCACGGGCCAGTCAGGCAACTTTCATAAATAGGGTAAATACATTGTGGACTTGACCATAAGAAAAATATTCAACCAGTGCCTGTTGGTTGTAAGCATTTTTTACTTGTCATATCAGGGAGAATTTATTTACTTCGTTTCGGCACTGAAATTTATAAAAGCATTATATTAGCATTTGGTTACCTTCATACTGTGGGTAGCTCAGTTATTCTGCCAAGTAAGGAATTGTGTTACCGAAACTTGTTTCACAGCGTACGCTCATCTGCTCCAACCATAGGTATTTCCCAGCATAACAAATCTGTTCAATTGCGGAGGCCCACTATATTTATTCCTTTGAGAATTTTCCCTTTTTGTCCAAGGATATGCCAGAGTCCTTTCCTTACAAACCTTATTTACATTCTCAAAACATCTTAAATTCGTTCCTTAACATTCTAGGACACATCAGAGTCGTTCACTCACGAACCTTATTTATATTCTCAGGACATCTTAAATTCTCTCCTTAACGTTCTAGGACATGTCAGAGTCGTTCACTTACGAACCTTTATGTTCTGAGAACCCCTTAAAGTCGTTCATTTACGCAATAGTCATTCCTTTACCAACCTTCACCAATTACGTAATTATCTTAGTTTATTTTATACTCATTAAATGCTGCTTAATATCCTTTTCTTGAGAAAGTAAAATTCTTAACTGCTGTCAGCAGCACATGTTAATTTTGCAAAGTAGAGTAAAAGCCATAAGTGATGTCTTTTGTTTGTAATTGACGTCGATCTTTCGCAGAGATATTCCATTTTTGAGTTCTGAGAACCCCTTCAATTTGTTCAATTAAGAGCCTTCCGATTAAGAACCCATTACACTCTTCAAGCTAATAGTCAACTTCATTTACGGGCACGTTCTTCTAACTATTTATTAACTACGTTCAACTAAGAACCTGTTATGCTCTTCAACCTACCAGTACTTCATTTAAGAGCATGTTCTTCGTAACGTTTATTACTTATGTTCATCTAAGAACCCATTATGCTCTTCAAGCTACTAGTTACTTTCATTTAAGAGCCCTTTCTTCGAGCAATCAATTAATTATGTCCACCTAAGAACTCATTACACTCTTCAAGCTACTAGTTACCTTCATTTAAGAGCCCATTCTTCGAACAATTGATTAATTATGTTCACCTAAGAACTCATTAAGCTCTTCAAGCTATTAGTATTTCATTTAAGAGCACGTTCTTTGAACTGTTTATTAATTACGTTCAACTAAGAACACATTAAGCTCTTCAAGCTACTAGTTACTGCATTTAAGAGCATGTTCTCCAAGCAGCTTACATAAGGAACTGTCCTTCGAACCTGCGAATTACGTTTAGTTGGGATAATATAGCCTGCTCCCTGTAAAAAGAAAACTTCCCTCAATGCCTCGGCAATATGGCTTCTTACTCCAACAAAATCACAGCCCTAGTAACTGCCGGGAAAACCATGGGGCTCAAGGGCCAAGAACTGCTACGTTGGGTTGATAAAAAAGAAGCACGAGAGAGATGAGACAGGTAAATGCAGGAATAATGAGAGGGGCAAGAAAGGGAGCAAGCCAGGTCAGACACGTTAGAGTACGAAGAACGAGAGGCAAGACAGGTTAGCACAGGAAGAACAAGAGATGCAAGACAGGTTAGCGTAGGAAGAACGAGACAGGCAAGACAGGATAGCACAAGAAGAACGAGAGGCAAGACAGGTTAGCGGAGGAAGAACAAGAGAGGCAAGATAGGTTAGCGCAGGAAGAACAACAGAGGCCAGACAGGTTAGCGCAGGAAGAACAAGAGAGGCAAGACAGGTTAGCTAAGGAAGACCAGGATCGAGCTTGCCATGGCCGCCCAAGGGGTCCACAGCCCTGCAGCTTGCCATGACCGCCCAAGGGGTCCATAGCCCTGCAGCCACGCCTCCACTGTCCTCTATCACTGCCACCAGCTCCATGATGCCAAAATGGAATGACCTGGAGCCCGAGGCCTGGCTCAACCAAATGAAGAGGTCCTCAGGAATTTCAAGCCCCAGCCAGCAGAAATCTCTATGCTACTGTCAAAACATCTGGAGGGAAAGGGCCAAACCGTGTTCCCCTCTGTCCCATTAGGAGACCGTGGAAATCTTGCATAGGTCCGCAAGGCCATAATTAAGGCCTACAAGCTCACCCCCAAAAGATAGAGACAACGTTGGAGAGGACACCCAAAGGAGGCAGGTCAAACATGGGCTGACTGGGCATGCCATAAGTCCCAAGCTCTCAAGCAGTGGCTAGAATCCCGCAATGCTACCTCTGCAGAGGAAATAATAGAAACCTTTCAGCTCGAGGACTTATTACACTACGGCCCTCGTTACTTACCTCTGTGGCAAGAACCCTCCGACGCTGGATGAGTGCTGCTGTTTGGCAAACCACTGGGACACTCACCATCCTACAGCCAGTTCCTGGGGCCGTAAGATTTGGCCCTCTTCCCATACCTCCGGTCAGCCTCTGCCCAAGAATGGGCACCCTCACAAGACGCCCGTGTGCAGCTATTGTAAAAAAAATCTGGGCACTCCATGGAACAGTGCCGCCTGAAGGCTGAGAATCAGCCAGAAACTCCTGCTAAACCCCCCAATGAGATCACGCCAAACCGAGCCACATGGAATGAACAACACAGGGCCTGGCCCCCTCCAATGGGGCAGTGCCACGCAGAGATTACCACAGGAATCACTGCACCGCTTGTCAGGTTCAAGGACACTCTGCTCTATGGGCAAAGTGCCCTAATAAAATAAAACCAACCGTCAGTGCTTTGGCAGTGACAAATCCAAAAACCTTAAGCCCTCCAGCCGAAGGCCCTATATCTGCGGCACCTTCCAGAGGTAGCTAGCTACCCCGCCTGCCAGGTCACAGCATTCAATGACACTGGCGCACAAATCTCCCTCATAAGAGAAGATAAGGTACCTTATGGGGCTACCATTGACAGACACAAAGTTATTACCATGGAGGGTATCAATAGGATGAAGATGATTCTCCACACTGTCAAGCTATGGGTCACAAGACCTCAAAGATAAAAAATCTGCACTCTTGCAGTGGCTACTTACCTTCCTGGAGGCTATGACCTCCTTCTGGGACAGGACTTCCGTTCCCCTTCTAAGTTACAAAAATCCAGGGGTCCTAACCCCTCCACAACTAAATAAAAAACCAGAAGTCCTCAAGGACCTGCCTTAAACCCCTGCTGTCAGTGCCACTTGAGTGCCCTGAGCAGTGCCAGGCTCCAACTGTTGAGCTCCTGAAAAATCACATTCCATTGCCAGGCCCTGCCCCAGTGCCAGTGCCAAGGCGCACCCAAATCTTCCTCCAAGGGATCCCAGTCAGGGTTGCCTCTCCCCCCCTACAGCCTGGCACCACTACCAGGTCTCCTCCAGATTCCTCTGACTGCAGTGGAAGCTCACCCAAAAGTGCGGCCTCGCAACCTGTGCCTGAGCTGGTCATGGCAACCTGCAAGCCTCTCATGCCCACCACGACCTTTTCTCCTCCTTCCCAGTCCTCCGCAGACAAAACCATGAATAAGGATTCTGCCATATCACAACTGCCCGATGAATTCAAGTAACTGCAACGACTAGTAGTTGAGCTTGTAATGAATGCCCCTACTTCGGCTATCAAAGAAACCAGGACAGGTGGCACTTCTATGTCTCCCTCGGACTCTGTTCCACTGATTCCCCTACCAAGGAGGTCCACTGAAGAGAGGTGACAGGCACAGATTAATCCAGGTAGCCCAATAAGAGCTGTTGAGCTCTCCTCGCACTAGTGGCCTCTGGCACAGTGTCTCACCTTTATCTTACGGAAGAACTTTGGCACCTCTGTCCAGAGGAGGATGCTGGGTTTCTTCCCTTGTTTATTCTTCTTATATAACTGTGTGACTTAACTTCCTCTAAATGTTTCCTTCTCCCACTCTGATCATTTCTCTCTCTCTTTCCAGTCTTCTAATTTAATATTTTCCCGGCAATCTTGCCCCTTCATGAACCCTTTGTATAAGCCTATAAATGGCTCCTCACCTTTATTTGCTTCCCACTCTGCCAATGAAGAGTGCAATTAGCAGACTTTTTTTTTATACCGTAAATCCTCTGACTTCCTATTTAATGCCTACAAAGGCATGGTAACTTTTAAATTGAATATAACAGAGCCAATTGGCCTAACCGCATGAGTGCCAAACCTGGCACAGTGTCATTACCATCACGATTGGCAGTTGCTCCTGCCAGAGGGGTCGCGCCCTCTGGCTGCTTTTTGTTGTCCTATGGGGCTAAAGAATGAAGCTAGCCAGCTTTCATAAGCTGAGAAATGTAATTCTGGTATATTAATCATAATTTTTACTTACTCTTGCATCTGCCATTTATTTTACTTGTGACTCGGAAAACCTGTGTACTTTACATACTTGATTGTCTTTCATTGTACTTAGCTTCATGTTGCAAGGCACCTGTGTTGTTAGTGCCACATCTGGCCCCGTGCCGATGCATACAAGTGTTGTGACATCACCTAACTCAAGCCCACGAATACTTTGTTGTAATGCCTCCTCAAGGCACCCTAACAGCATGACTTTGGACTGTCAGAGTAGCCTTATTAAGTTCATGTCTAACCTGAAGTTTAATGCTGTATTAATCCTATTATTATTCTCCATGTTGTTACCTAGATTCTTGAAATATTAATCCACAGACCTTTTAATTTTGTATTTGCTATACAGTAATGTTACATTAATGTAATAACATGAGAGATATATGACTTTACCTTGCAGTGTAACGTAAACTACATAACGTCCAATTTAAAAATCAATGAGATGTACTTTGCTTTTGATTTACTTGCAGAATTAATTATTTATTTCTTAAATGTAATGTTACCACAAAATGAAAGTAGAGAGTTATCAGTTTGTTCACTTGAGTTCACTAGTTGTTGACATTTCCACCCAATTCAAGGTGTAATTGTCAACTTTGTGGGGGAGCTGTTAAGTGGGAAACCACTTCCGAAGCACACCCAAACCTCCAAAATGCCTTGCAACCCAAAATAACACAATTTCGTACTGATACCTAACTGAGGAAGGAAATGAGAAACTCAGCCCCTAAGTAAATTTCTCTCCATGCTCCCCTTTTGGTGCATTTGTTTATCCTTCCTAAAGACCTGGTGACTGTTTGAATTACCTCTTTTCGGACAAAAGGCGAATGGAGACGAAGCTTGCCGAAAATCCGCCATAAAGGTTGAGTTCCCCATAAAAACTGGCGAACATGGGTTGCCAGAAGTCACCAGGATTTGGGGAAGATTCCAACATAGAAAATGAGGTGACTGAACCACCATCTTGTGATCACAATGACCTCTGGAAGGAAAAACAAAATAAGCCCCCGAGTTCACATAAGATGGTGATCAAAGTGACCTCAGGAAGGAGCAAGAAAATAAACCCCCGAGATCATATAATGCGAGAAACAGCCGTCGTTGGCCTCAGAAACACCACGGTAGCAAACCGACACGTTAGCCCTTGTATGCTCCTTATTGAGCTGACCCCTCCATGTGGTCACACCTTTCGACCATCCAGTCACAATGCCTGTGCATTTTCCCATTGAACTCATCCCTCCAGAACTAGTGAAATTTGACGAGGCCCCTCCATCGCTCCATTATAAGGCAACTTCCTGATTCGGGGGTTTTCAACAGTCACATATCTTTAATCTTCCACTGCACTCTCATTTTATTTTCTGAAGTGCGATTTATCACAAAGACCTGACTCACTTAGCTCAGTATGAATTTTAATGCAAGTATATCGTACCAGAATCCAGTTATCTTGGCACCCTCTGTGCAACCCTCGATTCGCCCGAGATCGTTATAATTATCCTTGTGTAACTGCTGCCATTATCAAATTGCAGATGGTACATCAGCTGTGGAAACACTGAATTGTCTTGTGCTTCTTGCAGTGAAAAGGCCACTGCAATCAATTCTTCGGTATCCCTTTCAAGAGGATTCATCATAGACTATTCAATTTTTGAACAGTGATAGCATAACTAACCACATGGCTGGCCCTGTTGTATCTTCCTGTCATTCCCCAGTCTTCTGACTGACATGTTTAATTGTAAATATATTCCATTTAAAGTAACCTTAAGTGTTTATCTGCAAAGCCCCTTGTTGAAGTGCGGCCTTCACCCCATCTGTTTTTCTATTTTGTTTCCTACCTGACCTAGAAATTGCAGTCAGAATCTCAAGATGTATCAGTAAGCCCCCTATTCACGAGCTAGACCCCGGATTGGACTCCTGAATAAGGAATACAAAGGAATACAGTCAGTAGGCCAGGTGAGAACCTTAAAAGTATTTATGTACATTATATAAACTTAATTTTATATTTCTTCAGTCTGCTAAGTAAAGGACAGTAAGTCAAAAGACCTATATATATATATATATATATATATATATATATATATATATATATATATATATATATATATATATATATATATATATTAATATGTACAGTATGTATGTATATATATATATATATATATATATATATATATATATATATATATATATATATATATATATAAAGGCAATACCACAGAGGAAAGTGAAACAATGGAGTGGCGCTAGGCTTTTTTGATTTACTGTTCTTTACTTAGCTGAATGAAGAAATATAAAATTAAGTTTACATACATACTTATATACATACACATACATATATATATGTATATATATATGCATATACTATTATATATATACATACATACATACATATATATATAATAAATTATATATATATAAATATATATACATGTATATCATATATATGCATATACATAAATATATATATATATATATACATATAGCTAAACAATGCAGCTGATCTGAGAATCAACTTTAAAGAAGATTATGAGGAGTCAGATGTCAGGTTAGAGTGAGGAACGATTCCATACTATAAACTGCGGAATTTCCATGAGTAGATTATACAATGATGCAATGGAGAAGAAGATGGCTTACAGAAACCGTTTTGCACAACCCCAGGAAGAAGAGAAAGAGAACGTGATGCTGCCAGTTTGGCTCCTGTGGGCACCTGAGGATTAGGAAGAGCCAGACCTACCTCAGAGAACTATGAGACTGGAGAGACATGCGTGTGAAATTTCAGAGGCCTTTTGCATTGCAGTGTTGATGATGATCTACATTTCAAAACCCAAGATACTCACAAAAGTCGGCATTAAAATATACCAGAATAATTTTGTTTGGTTTTGAGAGTATTTTTAATTCAAGTTTGGCAAAGCTTTTTCTTTGCCTGACGTCTAAGTATTCTGGATATTTCCTTCTTCCTTTTGCAAGCAATGAAAGCAGATTTACATATACTATGAACCCAAGGGTTTTTGAGCATATTTTCCTTTTACATTCTCCCAATAGAAAATTCATATTCCTGAACTACAAGCACAATAATAATAATTATGAGAATGATAATAACAATTACATTCTACACTTCATAAACATGAAGCGAGGCAGTACCTGCCCAAGTGCCAAATGAAGTTTGATTAAGTAATAAGGCTTAGAACCAAATTTATGGGAGTATCTGATAAATGTCTGAGGTTTACTCATCGAGCTCTGTTCTCACATTTTCTTTAATTTTATAATCGTAGACATTTTAATTACTTGTGTACTTGACGTTTCAATTTTATTTTTAGCTCTTTCTTCCTCTATCTACACTACAACTCACAGCAGTCAAGTAATAACCTTTCTTCCTCTATCTAAACTACAACTCACAGCAGTCAAGTAATAACCAGGTTGTCTCATTCACCAATCTGCTCAACAGTGGCAGAGAGGCCTTTAAGGAAATGACCGTTATTGACCCTTTCCTCCAACAGCCTGGGACGAGTGAGAATTGAAACATTACTTCATATTCTCTCAGTAACCATACCAGTTCAGTTACTAAAGAACAAGATTAAAGGAATTTTTTTAAAGTAAAACTCGTCCTACACTAACTGATGACCAAAATTAAGCATCAAGTATTCTACATCGTCAAACTCGTTTATAAATTTTTCCTCATCTCTGAAAAAAAGCAATAGCAACCAACATGATAATACCACACAAAAATCTTAGCTGTCTAATTTCATAATTTTTAGCATCAACATATCATTCTCCCTTGAAAAAAACAGAAAGTTACTCTCAATACTTCATCTCTCAATACAAATTGCTGATAAGCCAATAAATTATTCTCAAAAACAAAACATTCTATCATCTGAAGCGGGAAAGTCGGTGTTTGTTAGATTAAAATACCAAATAATTCCTGTTTGGATCTTCAAACGGTTGTTAGACTAAAATACCAAATAATTCCTGCTTGCATCTGCAAACAGTTAGAATAAAATACCAAATAATTCCTGTTTGGATCTGCAAACAGTTGTTATACTAAAATACTAAATAATTCTTATTTGGATATGCAAACAGTTATTACGCTAAAATACTAAATAATTCCTGTTTGCATCTGCAAACACTTGTTAAACTAAAATACCAAATAATTCCTGTTTGGATCTTCAAACACTTGTTAGATTAAAATACTAAATAATTCCTGTTTGGATCTGCAAACAGCTGTTAGACTAAAATACTAAATAATTCCTGTTTGGATCTGCAAACAGTTGTTAGACTAAAATACCAAATAATTCCTGTTTGGATCTGCAAACAGTTGTTAGACTAAAATACCAAAAAATTCCTCTTTGCATCTGCAAACATTTGTTAGACTAAAATACTAAATAATTCCTGTTTGGATCTGCAAACAGCTGTTACACTAAAATACCAAATAATTCCTGTTTGGATCTGCAAACAGTTGTTAGACTAAAATACCAAAAAATTCCTCTTTGCATCTGCAAACATTTGTTAGACTAAAATACTAAATAATTCCTGTTTGGATCTGCAAACAGCTGTTACACTAAAATACCAAATAATTCCTGTTTGGATCTGCAAACAGTTGTTAGACTAAAATACCAAAAAATTCCTCTTTGCATCTGCAAACATTTGTTAGACTAAAATACTAAATAATTCCTGTTTGGATCTGCAAACAGCTGTTACACTAAAATACCAAATAATTTCTGTTTGGATCTGCAAACAGTTGTTAGACTAAAATACCGAATAACTCCTGTTTGCATCTGCAAACAGTTGTTAGACTAAAATACCAAATAATTCCTGTTTGCATCTGCAAACAGTTGTTACACTAAAATACAAAATAATTACTGTTTGGATCTGCAAACAGATGTTAGACTAAAATACCACATAATTCATATTTGGATATGCAAGCAGTTGCTAGACTAAAATACTAAATAATTCCTGTTTGGACCTGCAAACAGTTTGTTACACTAAAATACCAAATAATTCCTGTTTGGATCTGCAAAAAGTTGTCAGACTAAAATACTAAATAATTCTTATTTAGATCTGCAAACAGTTGTCAGACTAAAATACTAAATAATTCTTGTTTGGATCAGCAAACAGTTGTCAGACTAAAATACTAAATAATTCTTGTTTGGATCTGCAAACAGTTGTTAGACTCAAGTACTAAATAATTCCTGTTTGGATCTGCAAACAGTTGTTAGACTAAAATACTGAATAATTCCTGTTTGGATCTTCAAACAGTTGTTAGAATAAAATACTAAATAATTCCTGTTTGGATCTGTAAACAGTTGTTTCAATACAATACTAAATAATTCCTGTTTGTATCTGCAAACAGTTGTTTGACTAAAATACTAAATAATTCCTGTTTGGATCTGCAAACAGTTGTTACAATAAAATAGTAAATAATTCCTATCTGGATCTTCAGACAGTTGTTACACTAAAATACTAAATAATTCCTGTTTGAATCTGAACACAGTTGTTAAAATAAAATACTGAATAATTCCTGTTTGAATATGAAAACAGTTATTACAGTAAAATACTAAATAATTCCTGTTTGGATCTGCAAACAGTTGTTAGACTAAAATACTAAACAATTCCTGTTTGCATCTGCAAACAGTTGTTATACTAAAATAATCCTGTTTGGATCTACAAACAGTTGTTACACTAAAATACTAAATAATTCCTGTTTGAATCTGAAAACAGTTGTAGAATAAAATACTAAATAATTTTTGTTTGTATCTGCAAACAGTTGTTTAACTAAAATACTAAATAATTCCTGTTTGAATCTGAAAACAGCTGTTAGAATAAAATAATAAATAATTTTTGTTTGTATCTGCAAAAAGTTGTTAGACTAAAAAGCCAAATAACTCCTGTTTGGATCTGCAAACAGTTGTTGGACTAAAACACTAAATATTCCAGCTTCGATCTGCACACAGTTGTTACACAAAAATACTAAATAATTCCTGTTTGAATCTGCAAACAATTGTTAGACTAAAATAATAAATAATTCGTGTTTGAATCTGCAAACAGTTGTTAGACTAACACACCAAATAATTCCTGTTTGGATCTGCAACCAGTTGTTAGACTGAAACACTAAATAATTCCTATTTGAATCTGCAAACAATTGTTAGTCTAAACCACTAAATAATTCCTATTTGGATCTGCAAACAGGTCTTAGACTAAAATATTAAATAATTTCTGTTTGGATCTGCAAGCAGTTGTTAGACTCAAATACCAAACAATTCCAGCTTGGATCTGCAAACAGTTGTTAGACTAAAATACTAAATAATTCCTGTTTGATCTCCAAACAGTTGTTGGACTGAAATATAAAAAAATTCCTGTTTCAATCTGCATACAGTTGTTACACTAAATACTAAATAATTCCTGTTTGGATCTGCAAAATAATTCCTGTTTGAATCTGCAAAAAGTTGTTAGACTAAAATACCAAATAATTCTTGTTTGGATCTGCAAACACTTGTTGGACTCAAACATCAAAAATTTCTGTCTGAATCTGAATACATTTGTTAGACTTTAATACCAAATAATTCCTGTTTGAGTCTGCAAACAGTTCTTAGACTAAAATACCGAATAATTCTTGTTTAGACCTGCAAGCAGTCGTTAGAATAAAATACTAAATAATTCCTGCTTGGATCTGCAAACAGTTGTTACAATACAATACTAAATAATTCCTGTTTGGATCTTCAACCAGTTGTTAGACTAAAATACCATATAATTCCTGTTTGGATCTACAAACAGTTGTTACACTAAAATACTACATAATTCCTGTTTGGATCTGCAAACAGTTGTTACACTAAAATACTAAATAATTCCTGTTTTGATCTTCAAACAGCTGTTAGGCTAAAATACCAAATAATTCCTGTTTGGATCTGCAAACAGTTGTTAGACTTGAAGACTAAATAATTCCTGTTTGGATCTGCACACAGTTGTTTGACTAAAATACCAAATAATTCCTATTTGGATCTGCAAACAGTTGTTAGACTAAAATACTAAATAATTCCTGTTTGGCTCTGCAAACAGTTGTTAGACTAAAATACTAAATAATTCCTGTTTGGATCTGCAAACAGTTGTTTGACTAAAATACTAAATTTCTGTTTGGATCTGCAAACAGTTGTTAGACTAAAATACCAAATAATTCCTGTTTGCACCTGCAAACAGTTGTTAGACTAAAATACCAAATAATTCCTGTTTGGATCTGCAAACGGTTGTTACAATAAAATACTAAATAATTCCTGTTTTGATCTTCAAACAGTTAGTTATCTGAAACAAAATACTAAATAATTCCTGTTTGGATCTGCAAACAGTTGTTAGACTAAAATACTAAATAATTCCTGTTTGTTAGATCTAATTCCTGCAAACAGTTGTTAGACTAAAATACTAAATAATTCCTGTTTGAATCTGCAAACAGTTGTTAAAATACTAAAATACTAAAATAAAATAATTCCTGTTTGTTCGGATCTTCAAACAGTTGTTAGACTAAAATACCAAATAATTCCTGTTTGCATCTGCAAACAGTTGTTAAACAGTTTGGATTAAAAAGTTGTTACACTAAATAATTTCCTGTTTGGATCTGCAAACAGTTGTTACACTAAAATACCAAATAATTCCTGTTTGGATCTGCAAACAATGGTTTATAACAGGAGTTACTGTTAGGAAGAAAAAGAACTTTATGCGAAGAAATAATCAATTTTCTTGTTCATATTTAACTTGACTGAAATGTCTTCAGGCAAAATTTCTAGGTCATGCACAACGATTTTATGCACATTCAAAATAACATATCTTTAAAAGACACTGTGCTCTAAAACATTCTTTTCCCATAACACTACTCTGATGAGATAAAAAAGTAAAAGCTTATCATCTGCGAACTGGACTAGATAGCCATCTTTAGCACTTCTCCTGATTCTTATGCCTCATCCAACTGACAGTATGTCTTTTTTCCTACGGTTTTGCCACTATTTTGTTCAACTGGAGAGTCTTTCCTTCTTAGGTTGCCTTGGGATATCAGCCAGACTACCATCTACCATGTTCAACAGGAGATTAATAATCTTCTAGATAATCATGCGAGAAACTGTGTCTTAACTTAGTACTAGGATTTCCAATTTTCAGCCTACTTTGCAAAGACAGTGAAGAGGGAAAGAAAGTAACTGCACTGCTTCTCTGTGGCATACACGACACGAGTCATCTTAATTCTTTGTCTGTTCCATACTAATAGTGCCGTGGCCTTCTGTGATGTTGAAATTAAGTGCTTCTACTTGAGTGTATATTGGAATTAAATGCTTCTACTTGAGTGTATATTGGAATTAAATGCTTCTACTTGAGTGTATATTGGAAATAAGCGCTTCTACTTGAGTGTATATTGGAAATAAGCGCTTTTACTGTACTTGAGTGTATACTGGAATTAAGTGCTTCTACTTGAGAGTCAATTATTAAGTACATTTCTTTGTATTTAATTTTATTCAGCTTTGTTGCATACCTATGTTTAGTTGCCTACATTTTTCTTTCTGCATTTAAATTTGTTATTGTTGCTGCTGAGTTCTACCCTTTATGTTTCAGACTGTAGATCACAAACTGTCCAGATTTTTTCCCATAAGCATGAGTGCATATGATGACTACGATAACAATAAATAATACTCCACCAAAGCTGGACTACAAAAGGTTATTAAATAAAGATCACGAAAATGTCCACATTTGTTTCTTTAAGCATGAGTGTATATGACTAAGATAACAATAAATAATCAAAAATGGACATCAAAAGGTCATTAAATATGGATCACTAAAATATCGAATTTTTTTTCAAGTACGAGTGTATATGATGACTATGATAACAATAAACAAATCTGGACTACATAAGGACATTAAAAATAGATCACAAAAATGTCCAGATTTGTTTCTTTACGTATGAGTGCATCTGATGAATATAAGAATAAATACTACATCACACCTTTCATAGAAAAGTCTTAAACTATACTTACTTCCGCAAAGAATTTCTAGAAAGGGCCTTCAGCCGTCAGTGCTACACAACAAGTCTACCTACCTTTTCCGAGTATATGGCCAGGGGGGAGGTTGGGTTGATCACAACCATGGCGGTGCCCGCGTAGGTGTGGATAAGATTCGAACCATACCGTTGACGGAGCGTGTGAAGGACTGACGATTCGTTGAGGTAACGAAGCTGAGCCAGATCTTCACAGCGATCATAAGGAGGAGGGTTTGCCTAAAGAGACAAGACATCATTATTACACTTAATAACAAGAAAAAATGGCTAGTTTTCAAAGTTACTTAAATTTCATTTAGAAGAGTACTATATGCTATACTAAAAGTTTGATGGGGAAAAGGGTTGCTGAACAAAATAATAGCAGTAATACTGATTCAGCAAATAATTTACCGACACCTCAAAATCTGGTACGTTCCTGATATACAGAATACTCATAATTCCTTTTTTCCACTAAAACATACAAGTCAGTACCATACCTGACTGAATTCAAATAACACATCTTATTTATATTTCTTTTTTATAAAAATAGCAACATATGCCAACAGAATGGCTCGAAAAGAATTAAAAATTTCTCTACACCCTTCCACTGATTAGAATGACTAACTATACGTGGAAATATGAAGATGAAGAGAAAGCTCGTAAGGAAAACAGAGCTGAAACATTAAGGTGAAAGAGCAACACTTAGAGAAAAAATGCCTGAAATGTTATTGGGAACGATAACAGTTAAGAACAACAGCCCTGAAATATTAAGATGAAGCGGCAGCAGTTATGAAAAAACCTGAAACATTACGATGAAGGAGCAGCAGTCAAAAAGAGCCTAAAACACTAAGATGAAGGGCTTGCAAGGTCAAAACACATAACTCATGTATTAAGACGAAGTAGCTGCAGTTATAAAATCAGACTTCAACTACTGATATGATGCAGCAAAATAAAATAAAAACAGATACAAAACACTGGGATGATCAGCAGCACTTAGAAAACAGGTCTCAAATATTGAAAAGAATCAGTAGCAATTAAAGAA
This sequence comes from Macrobrachium rosenbergii, assembly GCF_040412425.1. Classification (NCBI taxonomy): domain Eukaryota; kingdom Metazoa; phylum Arthropoda; class Malacostraca; order Decapoda; family Palaemonidae; genus Macrobrachium; species Macrobrachium rosenbergii. The sequence goes on along the minus strand of NC_089750.1, from coordinate 41,605,129 downwards.
ACAAACATGAAATACTAAGATAAAAAACAGAGGCATTAAAAAAAAAGACCTTAAAAACCAAAATGAGAAATGAATATATGATAAAATCAGACATAAAATATCAAGACGAAGTACAGCAGTTACAATAAAGGGGTCGGAAATATTAAAATGAGTCAGCAACAGTCAAGAAGAATAAAACTTAAAAAACTAAGATGAAAAGGTAAGACCTGGACTGTTAAGATGAAGCAGCAGCAGCTAAAAAAAGAAGGACCAGAACTACTATGATGAAGTAGGAGCAGTCAGGGAAAATATCAAGATGAAGCAGCATCAGTTTACAAAAACAGACCTGAAAATTTAAGATGAAGCAGCACCAACAAAGAAAAAAAAACATGAAATATTAATACAAATGGGCAACAAATAAGAAAAACCAGCCTGATGTATTAAGTTGAAGTAGCTAATACAAACAAACACATCTGAAATAGTAAGATGAAGAGGCAACAGTCAATAAAAAGAGATCTAAAATATATTACAAAGTGGAGCAGGAATTATTAGGAAATAAAAGACCTGAAATATGTTGGATCAGAAATTAATACTCTCATACCTGAAATATTAAGATGATGAGGGTGTTAAGAAAATAATACTGATATAGCAAGATGAAGCAAAAGCCGCTAAAAAAACAACAACCTGAAATATTAAGATGAAGCAAATGAAGTTTAGAAATTTAAACTGAAAATATTAATATAAAATGGAAGCATGAAAAGAAGGTAGACATGAAATATTATAAGGCATGAAATATTAAACAGAAAAAAAGACCTAAATATGAAATTTTTATAATAAAATAAAGTTTTATATATACTTACCAAGTAATTACATAGCTATTAGTTTCTATTAACCAGCAGCTAGAATTCTGAAATTCGCGGTAGCGCTACTCTTGTTCTGGCTAGGAACCAGCTTAGCAAACGAGCTCAATATGTTTATGTCTTCCAACCATGCATGGGGGGGGGGGAAGGGAAGGCTTTGATCATGTAATTACTTGGTAAGTATATATAAAAGTTTATTTTATTGTAAAAATGTCATTTTTATATAAGCTACTTACCAAGTAATTACTGTACATAGCTGAATCCCACATTATAGGAGGTGGGATGCATGGGTTATCTATCCTAATACATTAAAATTGGTAATGTAAAAGAAATAAAATTATTGCTAGCATTAATTAAATTGCTTACTGGTTTCTTACCTGTTGAAAGAGCTGCTACAGGAAAGTACTGCCTCTGGATGGCGCTCATCTCAACGCATAGCGGCGTGGCAGTGTAGCCAGGAGTCGCCTGCTACATAGCGGGATTCCTTTGTTGCAAGGTAGTGTCCGATTCCACACAAAGAATAAACAAGTTGCCCCCGCCCTGGGCACAGTACCAGCAAAACACAACCAGAGAATAAAAAACAAAACACAATCACGTATAGCCAAACGTTACAGCATACCACTACCCAACCATTATGGATAAAAACTGGTGAGCACTCCAAATACCAAGTACTCCCAGGCTTCCCTACAACTCGATACCATGAATCAAGGCAAAAAATTGGAAGGATGAAGGAAGCTTCCTACACTCCTTCTCCCAACACCATACCAGCGATCGAAATAGGACCCAAAGTACTGCAATTTTCATAGACAGTTTCAATGTCACACAAACAATGGGCTGCAAACACAGATTTGCATTTCCAGAATGTTGTTTGTATAATAGAGGCAATAGACAAATTATGCCCAAAAGCCAGGGACGTGGCAACTGCCCTCACTTCATGCGCTTTGACTTTCACTATGGGCAACGAATCTTCGTCAATTTGAGAGTGTGCTTCTAGAATTAAATCCTTAATGAAAAACGCCAAGGTGTTTTTTGAAAGAGGGCGAGAAGGATCCTTAACTGAGCACCAAAGGTTGCTCGATGGCCCACGGATCTTTCCCGTTCTCAGTAAATAGTATCTTAATGCCCTTACAGGACAAAGGGTTCTCTCTACTTCCTCCGGACCTAGGATATCTATTAAACTTTTAATAATGAATGAGCAAGGCCAGAGGTTGGCAGGGGACTCATTCTTAGCTAAGAATCCCAAGGTAAATGAGCATATTGCATTACCTTGAGAGAATCCAACCATTTTATCCAAAGCGTGAAGCTCACTGAGTCTCTTGGCAGTCGCTAACGTTACTAGGAACAGAGTTTTCCTAGTAAGGTCCCTTAAGGAGAGAGATTGCAAAGGTTCAAAACGAGGTTGCAACAGCCACTTCAGTACCATGTCTAACTTCCAGGCTACTAGCCTATCTTCTTTTTGTTTGGTCATATCAAGCGACTTGATAAGATCAGAAAGGTCCTTATTAGAGTAGAGATATAAACCCCTATGTCTAAAAACAGAGCTCAACATTGCTTTGTAGCCTTTAATGGTTGAGGTGGAAAGGCTCCTGGTAGACTTCAAATATACAGTAGAAGAAAATCACCGATTTCTGCTATAGACATCTTAGAAGACGAGATGTTGTTGCTTCTGCACCAGTCACGGAAGACTGTCCACTTGGCTTGGTAAACTTTGCTCGAGGAAGTTCGTCTACAATGAGCAATAGCGTCTGCAGCTGCATTTGAAAATCCTTTCGCTCACACCAATCTGTAGAAAGTGAATGCGGTCAAAGCCAGAGTTGACAGTCCTTGATGAAACCTTCTGAAATGTGGTTGTCTGAGTAGACAGGTGCAGAATCAACAACAACTATTAAGGCAATAGTCTCAGAAATGCACGAGAAGCTCCAGCAAGTCCGGGAACCATTCTCGGGCTGACCAGAATGGGGCTACTAACGTCATCTTTACTTTCCAATGATTTTGGAACTTGCTTAATCCTTCCCTCACCATCTTAGATGGGGGGAAAAGCATAAAGATCCATGTTTGACCAATCCAAAAGCATTGCGTCTGTCGCCCAAGCTTGTGGATCTGGCACTGGCGAACAATACAGGGGGAGGAGATGATTCTTTGCGGTCGCAAACAGATCTAGAATCGGTCTTCCCAACAGCTTCCACAACTCTATGCAAACTAGAGGGTCTACAGTCCACTCCATGGGGAGAACTTGTTTTCGACGGCTGAGTTCGTCTGCTAAAATGTTGCATTTCCCTTGAATGAATCTGGCTAGGATCTGGGTTCGATTCTGATCCGCCCAAATGAGAAGGGCTCTTGCTGCTTGGCAAAGGGAGAAAGAATGAGTTCCTCCTTGTTTCCTTATATAGGATAGAGCCATGGTGTTGTCCGAGTGGACAGACACTGTCTTCCCGGACACCTCCAATGGAAACGTTTGCAATCCCCAGTGAATTGCTGCCAATTCCTTCACGCTGATATGCCACTTCATCTGTTCCGAAGTCCACAGGCCTGAAACTTCTTTGTCCCCCGGGAGGGCTCCCCAACCTAGGTCAGACGCATCTGAGTAAAACACTAGGTCGGGGTTCAGAGGGAGAAGCGACTTGCCTTGAGAGAGCTTCTCTCTTGAATTCCACCAAACAAGATCTTCTTTTATTTCCTTGGTTATTGGAAAAACGAAAGAATCCGGGTGTTTCTTCCTGTTCCAGCTGACTTTCAGAAAGAATTGTAAGTTTCTCATGTGAAGCCTTCCTAGGGACACGAACTGCTTCATGGACGAGAGAGTCCCCAACAGGCTCATCCAACAGTTCGCAGAACAGGACTGAAGGGTGAGAAATTTGTCTATCTTCTGAAGGCAGGAGTTTATCCTTTGTGGGGAGGGAAAAACTCGAAAGCTCCGAGAGTTTCTCCTCGTCCCCAAATAAGCTATCTCCTGAGAAGGAGTTAGTTGAGATTTTTGGAAATTTAACAAGAGGCCCAAGTCCTGGGTGAGAAGAAGGGTCTCATGAAGGTCCTCCTCACATTTTTACTTCAACTGGGAGCGAATAAGCCAGTCGTTGAGATACAACGAAACGTTGACTCCTGTCAGATGCAACCATGTCGCCATTGGGGCGAGAACACGCATGAATACCTGTGGGGCTGTCGACAGACCGAAGCAAAGGGCTCTGAACTGGTACACTTTGCGCTGGAACACAAACCTTAAAAACTTCCTCGAGGCCCGATGAATTGGGACATGGAAGTAGGCGTCTTTCATGTCTATCGAGATCATCCAATCTTCTGGACGAATGGATGCAAGGATGGACTGGGACATCTCCATCTTGAATTTTGCTTCCTGAACATACAAGTTCAGGGCACTTACATCCAGGACTGGCCTCCAGCCCCCGGAGGCTTTGGGGACTACAAACAGTCGATTGTAGAACCCTGGAGAGGTGTCCTCGACAAGCTCGACTGCTTCTTTTTTCGAGGAGAGCTGTCACTTCTTGGGAGAGGGCTGCAAACTTCTCGGAGTTTGACAAGTAGGTCGTCAATAAAACAGGCTTGTTGCTGAAGGTTTTTTTTTCAGAAATGGGATAGAGTAGCCCTCTCTTAGAACTCGGACAATCCAACTCTCCGCTCCTCTTGCTTCCCAACTCTCCCAAAAGTGGAGGAGCCTAGCCCCCACAGGTATGCAGAGGACTAGATCCTCAATTAGGTGCGGGTGGTTTGTAGGAGGACTTCTTGATAGCTCTGGGGTTGAAACAGGCATTTCTGCGAGGTCTAGGGAATCCTCTTTGTCTGCCTCTACCCCGAAAAGGCTGGGGTTGAACAGGAGAAACTGTCCCAGAGGGAAAGGTCGGAGACTCTTTAGGCCGTCTCGTTGATTGTGTGAGGAGGTCCTGCATAGACGTCTGTTGTAGATCAGCTGCAATCTGTAGCACAGTTGTTTGAGGGAAAAGGTGCTTCTTGTCCAGAGGCGAGAAGAGGAGAGCGGACTTCTGGGAGGGAGTAACTCCCTTCATGGTATATGAACACCAAAGCTCCCTTTCCTTGAGGATACCCATAGCAAAAAGGGAGGATAATTCAAATGAGCCGTCCCTAATACCCTTATCCAGGCAAGAGATGACTCCTGAAAAATCCAAAGAAAAGTCTTCAGGGATATAAGGGCACTCCTTCGCTTTACGAGCAAGAGCTCCTACTGCCCAGTCAAGAAAGCTAAGCACTTCCAAGACTTTGAATAAGTACTTGATCAGGTGGTCCCATTCCAAGGACGAGAACAAAATTTTGGCTGCACTGAACGCCGACCGTCTGGAGGAGTCAACTAAACCAGAGAAGTCTGGATGGATGAGGCCTCTCTGGTCGCATACGAAAGATATCTTCTTTGTGACAGCCTAGATGGAGGGCAACAAAAAGAGGCTCTTCCTTGCTCCCTCTTGCTCGAGAGCCAGTTCTCCACCCAATGGAGAGTTTTCTTAGCTGAGAAGGACAGTATCATTTTAGGAAGTCTTGAAGAAGTTGTCAGATTATCCATCATGTATGTTGAACCTAGATGTGTCGGAGTTGCAGGAGAGAAGAAATCATGAAAAGTTATAAGCAGAAAACCGAGTAATGAGGCATACGCCGCCCCCTAGATGCTGACCCCTTGTCGTGGTTAGGGGGCTTAGGGACCAGCAGCTGGGTCCTGATGCCTGATGATATTTTTCTCACTAGTCCTTGGGGGCTCAGCTGTTGGTCTAACAAAGTTAGTCAGCCTTTTCCCTCTTTCTGTAAATTTTTCTATTTTTCTACCTCTTCCTCCTAGTTGGTATGGATTTTATGTTTTCTGGCTTGTTTCTGGGTAAGATCTGACTTGTGCTTTGGCTTTAATGCAAGGTGAGGACGGACGGCACGCCTCTTCACCTGTAGAACTCGAGTACCTGACGTGATCGAGCAAGGGGAAAGTTTCATGTCAAACCCTGCCCTCGGTGCCAAGTCACGATCTCGATGGACATCATGATGCCTTAGCACTGAGGGTGGGGTGTATATCTGGGTAATACCCCTAGGAAGGCCCTTGTCAAAGGGATAACGCCTTCCTCTAATTGTGGCTCTGTGGTGGGTATGGGGGTTACCTGGACGAATTATATCTTTCCGTTTTTATGGCGACCCTTCCTTCATTTTTTGACCCTGGCATGGGAATGGACTTGGTAACGGGCAATTCTGGCTCAAGCATTGTTACAATGGAACCCTTTTCCTCTCCTGTTTTGGAAGGAAAGAATAATGCAAAATTGAATTCAAGGAACTTAAATAAACAGACGACTAATAAAAGAAAAATGGAAATTTTTCCTGGTATATATGAATTAGTTTCATACAAAAAGTTTATAGTTCTTAAACTTGAAGATGACGTGTTGTGGAATACCAGTGTATTTAAAGCAAGTAGAGAAATTAATAATGTATGTGACTGTGAACCAAAAATTTGTCCACAGGATAATGGGACCTTATTAGTTGAAGTCTCCTCACCTGAACAAAGTGAAAACTGCTTAAGATGAATACTTTAGTAGGGCAAAAAGTTACATGTTTCCCTCATCCTTTTTATAACCAAAGTCGAGGAGTAATATATGCTCTTGAATTGCTTTTATTGGACAAACAAGAAATTCAGCAGGAATTAGAGGAACAGAATGTGGCGAAGGTGGTCAGAATGAGAAAAATGGTTGGTATTAGGTTAATGTACAGTTTTCCCTTTTTTTTGGCTTTAAGTAATATATATTATTAATTTTTCTCAGTTTTTTATTGTTTCCGCTGACCCTTTTGCTCTGAGTTACCTGATATACTGACTACAATCCAAAGTGTGTATTAAAGACCTGCACCACAACCCAAAAGAGGTTGTAACAATCTGGCGACCGTGACAGGATTGTACTCAGGGGTACTAGGAGTTTTGGTCAGTGGAACAGCACTTGAGTAATTTTACAATATTTCATTTTTTTTTTTGGTATACATAGGTTATTTGAGTATTACCTTTCTTCCTAGTTAATTTATTTGTTTAGTCATAATGGAGGATTTTGAGTTTGATCCAGCTGAGTTTTTGGGGTCTGCTGACTATTAAGTATTTGCCAATCTTGACTAAGGATTATTTATTAAGTTGTGCACGGTGGTTGGGTATTCTGCTGAAGGCAGCAGATACAAAAAAGCAGATGTTGGCAGCCATTAAAAGTAAGGTTGTTCAAGGGTTAGCTGAGGCTGAGCGTTTAGTGAGTGAGAGTGGAGAGGATAGTGATTTTCAAAAGGATGGTAGTGTGTCTGGGGTAGAGTCGGATGATGATAGGATTAGTGTGAGAGCAGGTTTAACATTGTTTGATGAGCCTCCATGGGCAGGAACTATTTTTGACCGCCCTGCAAATTTGTCTAAGAAACAAAATGTTTCTACTAACCCTTTTGTGGCTCCTGTAAACCCTGTGCCAGGTGATTCTCTGGCTCCTGTCCATCCTTTGGGGGAGTCCAGGGAGGATACTGAGTATAGTTTATTGTGCAAATGGATCAAGCTAAAGAAGTTGGAGTTTGAGGAGAACGAGGGGGCGAGGCGTCATGAAGTAGAGATGGCTAACCTTAATATAGAAATGGCTAAGTTGCAGGGTACAAATATGGTCAGTTCCCCTCGGGGTAATTTCAGTGATAAATTTAATCTTGGTGCGGCACTGAAGTTAGTGCCTGTGTTTGATGAAAGAAATGTCCCAGAGTTTTTCAAGGCTTTTAAACGTGTTGCCACCCGGTTGTCTTGGCCCCCTGAAATGTGGACTGTTTTGATTCAGTGTAGGTTGGTGGGCAAGGCAATCCGGGTATATAATGCCTTGGAAGAGGGAATAGCCTGGGATTATCACAAGGTCAAGTCCCTGGTCCTTAAAGCGTGTGATTTGGTCCCAGAAGCCTATCGCCTTAAATTCAGAAATTATTCCAAACAGTCCTCTCAGTCATATGTTGAGTTTGCAAGAGTCAAGGAGAAACAGTTTGATGATTGGCTGAAGAGTCGTCAGGTGGTTACTTTCGCGGCGTTGAGAGAATTGATGCTTCTTGAGGAATTTAAAAAGGCCTGTAGTAAAGAGTTGAGGGTATATCTGGAGGAGGTGAAAGCTGTTGAGTAAGGCTGCCCAAATTGCCGACGAGTTTGTCTTGACCCATCAAGCTGGTTCCGGTAATTTTGGGCATAGAGATATGAATTTTCAATCTGCCAGGACAGGTAATGTTGAAAAGAGGAGAGTAACTTTAGTGCCTTCCCCTGATATATATAAGACTAGTAATAATAGTAATCCAGGAAAAGTCTCGAGTGGGCCAGCTGCTCGTGTCTTCTTCAAAAATAACAGGTTTGGGTCTAACATAGGTAATGATAATAATGATAATAATAATAATAATAATAATAATAATAATAATAATAATAATAATAACAATAACAATAACAATAACAGAAATAATTGAGTTAGGGGGACTTGCTTCTGGTGTAATAAGCCAGGTCATTATCAGGCTCAATGTAACGCCCAAAGCAGCCATCTCCAAAGAAATGGCAATAATCCTGTTTCTTTAATTTCCCACAGGTCTGTAGTTAGTCCTCCCAAGGTTGAGAAAAATCCAGTAGTTAGTAGTAGTACTGACAGGAGTAGTAGCAATTTGTCCTCCGGTAATAAGGAGTTATGACTCCATTATGATAAATATGTTTGGCCAAGTAAACTGACATGTGATTCGGAGACTATTCAAGTGAGGTTTTTGAGACACAGGTTCGACTCGGTCTCTGGTTTTGAAGGAAACCTTGAAAGATTTGGTGGAATATTCAGGGAATTTTGTTGTTCTGGGAAGGTTCCCGAACACAGTTGTTTCAGCCCCGTTGGTGGAAGTCAGGTTGTCATTCCCTGGATACGATAAAGTGACTGAGTTGGCAATCGTTGAAAGTCTTCCTATCCCTGGTATTGATGGTATTTTGGGCAATGATATGCTGAACAGTAAGGGACGGGAATTATTCCCAACATTGTTCGTGCGTGCTTACCCGTGGCTGTAACAAACCGTGCCACAGCCAAGGCTGCAGACTTAATCAATGATGATGATGAATTAATGTTAAGTAGTTTAGAAGTAGACTTCGAGAGGCCGGGTCTGTAGATAGCAGTAGTAAAGATGGTGATACTGATGTTTTGAAGCCCTAGTGGGACAGGTTGTCTTTCATTGAAGCACAGAAAAAGGAATTTAATTTTGATTTAGGTGACACCACGGATCTGACTGAACCTAGGTTTTGTATGATGAATGGTTTATTGTACCGAATTAGTCGCCCCTCTACTGATGATCTGAGCAGGACATCTCGTGTTGTACAAATTGTCATCCCATCTCAGTTTCATAAATCTGTTTTGAGTTTAGCTCATGATAATTCTTTTTCAGGCCATTTTGGGGTATGGAAACCTTTTCGAAAGTTGGCAAAATGTTTTTGGTGGCCTGGATTAAAATCATCTGAGAAGCAGTTTGCAAAGGAATGTGAGGCTTGTCAGGTTATGGGAAAACCTAATCAAAATATCCTTAAAGCCCCTTTAAACCCTATCCCTGCAATCGGCAAGCCGTTTGCAGAGTTAGTTATTGATGTGGTGGGACCATTGCCTAAAACCAAGTCTGATTTTATGCATCTTTTAATCATTATGAATAGGGCTTCCAGATTTCCAGAGACATTCCCTATGAGATGAATAACATCTAAAGTTGTTTTTGAAAAACTAATAGAATTCTTTTCCAGGTATGGTCTCCCTCGTGTAATTCAGACTGATTGTGGTACAAATTTCACGAGTAAGGTATTTAGGGGTAAGTGTGCTGAACTGGCCATTCAGCACATTACCAGCGTACCTTATCATCCAGACAGCCAGGGTGTGGTGGAAAGGTTTCACCAGAATCTTAAATCTATATTGAGAAACATTGTTATGAACAGGGTGGTGCATGGGATAAAGTGCTTCCCTTTGCACTCAGGAATCACCCAAATGCCTCCACTGGTGTAGCTCCCTTCTAACTGGTATTTGGGCATAAGGTACGTAGTCTATTGGAAATTTTCAGTGAGATGCTCGAGCCTGGTCGAAGGGGAGATGTGAAAATAGAGGAGTTTGTGGAGGATTTGAGAAAAAGGTTGTCTAGTGCTTAGAAGTTTGCCCGGGAGAATTTGAGTTCTTCTCAGGCTGTTATGAAATCAAATTTTGATAAAAAAGCTAAAGTAGGATCATTTGAGCCCGGAGAGTTGGTTTTGGTTTTGAGTATGAACCCAGACAATTTTCTTGAACCAAGGTATAAGGGGCCATGGAGGGTATTGAGGAAATTGTCTGATGTAAACTATGAGATAGAGGCTCAGGGAACAAGTCGTGAGTGTAAAATATTTCATATTAATAGATTAAAACCATATCATTGTAAGACTCTTGATCCCCTAGCAATTGTGTATGAGCCTGTGTCCGTAGCTACGGAATTACCTTCTGAGGATTCAGATGACTTAATGTGTCACGTACCTTCAGATGCTCTTTTTGACAATGTACAAAATTTAGAAGTTTTGCAGGAAGGTTTAAAACAATTTGATGTTAGTAAAAAAAAAAAAAAAGGGTGTACTTAATTTAATTTATTCCTTTTCAGATTTATTTCAGGATTCTCCTGGGCGAACTAATTTCCTCCAGCATGATGTGGATGTGGGAAGTGCTTCCCCTGTTAAACAAAGTCCTTATCAGTTGTATCCCATAAAAAGGGATATAGTCGATAAGGAGATTATGTATTTGTTGGAGCACGACCTCATTCAACCTTCAGTTAGCCCATGGAACTCCCCTATAGCTCTCGTTAAAAAGCCCGACGGGAAGTTCCGTATGTGTGTGGACTAGCGGAGGGTGAATGCTCGCACTAAAATTGACTCTTTTCCTTTGCCTCGTATAGATGATCGTCAGGATCGGATAGGGTCTGCCACGTATATTACTAAATTGGATCCATTGAAGGGCTATTGGCAGGTTCCTTTATCTGATCGAGCTCGTGAAATCTCTGCTTTTATTACTCCCTTTGGTCTGTATGAGTGTAAAGTGATGCCCTTTGGAATGAAGAATGCCGCATGCACTTTTCAAAGGCTTATGAATCGGGTCATCTGTGGTCTGGAAGGTACTGAAATTTACACAGATGATTTAGTAGTTTATAGTAATGACTGGCACATGCATATGGTACGGTTGGGTAAAGTTTTTGAGGCTCTTAGAACCGCTGGTCTTGTTGTAAATCTGGCTAAGTGTGAGTTCGTTAAGCCAAGGTGTGTTATTTAGGTCTCAAGGTTGGTTTGGGTCAGGTGGCTCCTAAGGAAGCCAATCTCGAGGCCATTGTTAATCTAAAGAGGCCGTGCGATGTCAGAGAGGTGAGAAGAGTTCTGGGGATGACAAGTTATTGTCACCGATTTGTGCGAAACTTCTCGGACCTTGCTCAGCCTCTTACAAAATTAATCTAAAAAGGGCAGAAATTTATGTGGTCTCCTCAATGTGAGGAAGCCTTTAATAAGCTCAAATTAGTATCAATGCCTAACCCTATTTTGACTTCCCCAAATTTTCAGAAACCATTTACTATTGCCGTGGATGCCACTAACGTAGGTATTGGTGGTGTCCTCTTTCAAAGGAATGAGGAAGGAGAGGTTCATCCCATATTTTACTTCAGCCGTAAGTTATTGGCGGCTGAAAGGAGGTACTCCACTATAGAGAAAGAAGCCCATGCTTTGGTCTGCACTCTTTTACATTTTAAACCTTATATAACTAATTTTTCTTTTCCATAGAGATTTAGACTGATCATAACCCGCTGGTTTTCATAGAGCGTATGAAAGGAGCCAGCCAGAGGATTTTGCGTTGGGCTCTTCAGCTACAGGAATTCGAGCTGGTGATAAAGCATGTGAAGGGATCTAAAAATAAAATTCCTGACGCTCTTTCTAGAATTTAAGATTGTTCATGTCTGGCCTTCCTCGTACCTCGTCCTGCTCGCTTCTCCAATGGGTTTGCATAACGACTTTGGTTTGTAAACAGTAGTTTAAAAAGTGTGTGAATGGGTATGAATGTATCCTTAGTTTTAAATTTGTGGTATTTATTCTTTGGTATTCTCAGCAAGGTTTCGAAGTTTAAGTACTTTTGGCGATTTATCTTGAATCAGACACTGTTATTTTGTGCACCATATGAATTTTGGTTTGTTAGTTCCTAGGCTTTCTTAGTGAGGCATTTAGGAATTTTGTCTGTTTTATTTTGACCCAAAGTATAACCTGTCTGTGACCTTAATACAAGCGGTTACAACAGGTAGACCAATATAGTAGGGTCGGTTATGTGTAAATTCAGTGTTAGTGGCTGAACTGGAGATATTCAGTGTCTCTGGTGGTAAGTATTTGGTATAACAGTTTGAGTTTTTGTTTACTTTAACATGTTTCTCGTTGATGGTTAGACTGTCAAGTCTTTATCTAGTATGCCAAGTTTTGAGTTTTGGTAATTATATTAATTTCAATTTTATTTTTGGTTTCAGGTCTTTTATTTTATTTTGTAATGTTCATGAACCTATAGCTTATTTTTGGTTGTCCTTAATATTTTTCCTTTCCAGGATTTTTGTTTTTGTATGGTCTAAAAAAAATCTTTTTTGTTAGAATAAATTTTTTACTTTGGGGAGGAACGTATTAGGTTAACGTAAATTTTTCCCTGTATTTTTGGCTTTAAGTAATAAATATTGTTAAGTTTTCTCAGTTGTTTATTGTTTCCGCTGACCCTTTTGCTCTGAGTTGCCTGATATACTGACTACAATCCAAAGTGCATATTAAAGACCTGCACCACAACCAAAAAGAGGTTGTAACAGTTGGGGATCAGACTGTTACCCTGGCAATGCTGATTCTAACATTTAAAGCCCATAAATTGCCTAATGCTATCAAGGCAGGATGGCTGAACTTCAAAGTAAAACCATACATACCATCACCTTTGAGATGTTACCACTGCCAGATGTTCGGTTATTTGATCCAGAAATGCAGAAAGAAAATAAATGAACCTGCTTTATGTTGTAATTGTGGCAAAGAAGCACATGGACCATGCAGTGAGCCACCGTCTTGTATCAGTTGTGGAGAAAATCATCCTGCATACTCAAAAAGTTGTGTGAAATTTATTCTGGAGAAGGAAGTGCAAACAATTAAAGTTATGGAAAAGATTTCTTTTAAACAAGCCAGAAAGAAGGTATTTTCCTCAGTAGTAAAGAAGCCACAGGCCAGCGTACAAGTACCAGCTACTAATGCAGTGCAACAGCAACCATCAGCTGCAGTCACAAAGTCAAACCAGATTGAGAAAACACCACGTGGAGAAAAACACAGAGATGATAAACCTACAGAATTGGATCTTAAAGAGGGATATTCTTTTAATAATCAAAATGGTACATCACTCCAGCAACCAAAAATACAGGTTCCTAAATCATGTACAACAGAGATACCAAAAGGAATACGGTTGACTACGTCTAATGGAACTCTGCCCAGATCAGATCATAGGAAAAGAGAGAGAACACCGGAAAAAAGAAAAGATAAAAGTGAAAATGAGTCTCTACAGATTTTAATCAAAGACAATTTATCAATATGCATTGCCCTACAAGAGACTATGCTTGGACAAAAAATCATATGTCCTAAAGAATACATCTTTTATCATTCTGATTATGATGAGCAAGAAGGGACTCACGGTGGAAGTGCTATGTTAATTAGGCGAGATACAGCTCACATAAAATATCCACTGCAAACACACTTACAAGCGGTTGCTGTTCAGATTTTTCTTAAAAAGCAATATACCATATGTTCACTGTATTTACCTCCAAATAGAATCTATCATAATCTGATTCGAGAATTAGAGGGATTAGTAAATCAGCTTCCAAAGCCTTTCTTGCTGTTGGTGATTTTAATGAGGGGTGATGTAATTTCCAATTCTAGAGGAAACAATATTTATCAATTTACTGAAGACCAAGAGCTTGTGATCCTTAATTCTGGAGAACCAACACATTTTCATATTCAAAGTGGGACTTTTTCTGTGATAGATTTATCAGTATGCAATCCTGATTGTTATCTTGATTTTTCCTGGAGTGCAATGAGTGAAGGATTAGGGAGTGATCATTTTCCGATCTTTATTAATGTAGTAGATGAAATTGCGACACCAAGATCACCTCGTTGGATATTGGATAAAGCCAACTCGGTATTATTCAAAACCCTAACTTTTTTAGAAATGGATATCGAAGATTTTCAGTCACTGGAAAATGCCCTGGATTTCCTTTGTAAACTAATTATTGATGCTGCCCAGACGACAATCCCTCGTACATCTGGCAAATTTGAAAGAAAGCCAATTCCTTAGTGGAACCTTCCGTGTCAAATAGCTCATAAAGCAATGCGAGCAGCTTTTACGCACTATAGCAGAAATACATGTATTTCAGAAAATATGGCCGCCACAATGTTATAAGGTACATAGGGTGATGAAAGAATTTTCGGTGCGAGATGGTACTGATGGAAGCCGTCAATGGCAAAATCTTTATATTCAGCAAATAGTTTGATTCCTCAGCTCTTTGCGCGAGAAGCTCAGCAATATTGGAGATCAGGTGATCTCCGAAGCGCTATGCATGTTCGTGAGTACGTGCGTTACTTTGATCTAGATTATGCCAAAATCTGCCCTAAAAGTGAGTTTGATCGTTCATTAACGTGACAGAACTGCAGTTGTCCAGTCATAACTTTGAAGTGGTTCCAGGCTTTGAAAATCGGCAGATAAAGTAGAGTCTCAAATCTCTGTTTTTATGGGAGAAAATTGAACTTGTGATTTTTACCATGATTTTCTAATCATTATGAACTTATGAACTGGTGTGGGAAATTTAATATGAATATTCATACCTCTTTTATATTATTATTTTGTTATGTTACGTTTGCCATATCTTGGCTATGCATTTTACGTTTTCCATTATTGTGTTTTGTATTTCATATATTTTTGGGAGTTTTCTATCATGTTTAATTCTTTCGACAGATGTCTGTGGACTTGTGGGAATAACATGGTGGACTTGTGGAAATAGCTGGGGGTTTGATAAATAGGACACATGCAAGTCATTTGCAATGTCAGTCTTTTATGTGGTAGACTTTTTTGACATGACGTTTAGTTATTGATTTGGGAGTATGTGAGATTTTGTGTATTTCCAGGCTATTAGCCTTAACGAGACTTCTTTAGTCAGAAGTGCTTTGCAGTTTAGAGTTTAGTTATCTGACTCGATAATTCATTTATTATGCATTTTAATCTTTGCTTTGTTTTATTCATTTCTTGTTGGGTTATTTGAATAATAAACCTATTTTTGTAGGAAAGATTGTGTTTCTTTAAATAGTCCATTTAATTGCTTTGAGAGAATGAGAGAGGTCGGGTGGATGAGCTTCGGTAAACGATGAGAGAGAGAGGGATTCGGGCTGAGAGAGAGAGAGAGAGAGAGAGAGAGAGAGAGAGAGAGAGAGAGAGAGAGAGAGAGAGAGAGAGAGAGAGAGAGAGGGGGAAAAAGTGCTAGTGAGATCAGGGTCGAACCTTTTAACGTCCTCTTCCTGAAGTTAGATCGCTAAGATCACGCTACGTACACTTCCAAACGAAGTGTTGATCTGTTCCCTGTAACAGATGTTCGTATTATTTAATCTTATTTAAGAAGGCACGAGCCAGATTCCAATATCAAGTAAAACAAGCCAAACGTCACTCATGGGTAGGTTTTATCTCAAAAATTAATTAGAAAACCCCTTTACCTTAAGTCTAGAATAAAATAAGAAAAATTAGTGGCAAATATGTACCAACACCACCACCTGTGTTATTAGTAAATGGAAACATGGTTGCTAATCCAGAGGATGTCAGTGAGGTTTTTGCTGACCATTTTGCTATTGTTTCATCTAAAAACCCAAATTCACCTATTATGAAGAATGTATTCAAAGGGAAAATAAGATTCTCGATTTTACGCCCATGCGAAGTGAATCATATGACCAGCCATTTACCTTTCAGGAATTTTTATCTGCCCCTGTCATCATGTAATGACTCTGCTCCTGGTGCAGATGATATAACTTACTCAAAGATCAAAAATTTCCCAGTGGGAACACAAAAGTTTTTGCTCAGCATCATCAACAAGGGTATGGAAAGAAAGTTCATTTCCAGCTGTGTGGACCATAGCTTTATTATTAGCTTTTCTGAAGCCACAGAAGGATGGTGCTATTCCCTCTAGTTATCGTCCTATTACTCTAACATTATGCATTTGTAAGTTGATGGAAAAAATGGTCAATGTGAGTCTTATTTGGATATTAGAAAGGAAGGGCCTTATAACTCCAGCCCAATGTGGTTTTCATCAAATGCGCTCCTGTGCTGACACCTTCGTGCCTCTAGAAAATTCAATATGCGAGGCTTCTGTCTCCAAGAAACATCATGTATCAGTTTTCTTTGACCTGGAGAAAGCTTATGATATAACCTGGAGATATGGCACTTTGAAGACCCTCCATGATTATGAATTTCGAGAATTACCATTATTTATCCAAGCTTTCCTAAAAACTCGAAGGTTTAGGGTAAAAGTTGGAAACATTCCTAAAGATATAATATTTTCCTTATTTGTTGATGACCTCTCTTTATCATTTGCAGCCTCACGAATGGCAGTGGCTGAGAGAAAAATGCAGTTGGCCATTAACAATGTTGTTAAATGGGCAGAAAAAAGGGGGCTTTAAATTCTCTACGTCAAAAACTGTTGCTGTACATTTCTGCTGCAATAAAGGTATACATCCTGATCCTGATCTCTACATACATGACCAGAGGATATCACGTAAGGAAGAGACACGTTTTTTGGGATTATTGTCTGACAAAAGAATGACTTGGTTGCCTCACCTAAAAGATCTGAATGTTTTAAGAGTGCTTTCCCATATATCTTGGGGAGCAGATAAGAATCACCTCTACAAAGCCACAGTGGCATCGAAATTATCATATGGTTGTGAGGTATATTCCTCAGCCTCGAAAACAAAACTAAATATTTTAGATTCAGTACATAATGCTGGAGTAAGGATTGCGAGTGGTGCCTTTAAATCATCTCCAATCCCAAGCCTTTTAGCAGATGCAGGGGAACTGCCTTTGGATTCATGTCGTCAGATATCACTTGTCTGATACTGGTATAGAGTCCAGGGGATTCCTGCCTCATTAACTTGCTAAGCAGTTTCTAATGATATTTATTTTAGCCTCTATGAACGTAATCCACGTTATCCAAAACCATTTGGATACAGAGTTTTACAAATTTTAGAAGATTATCTCCTTCCAAAGCTCAAAGTCTAGCCAGTCAAGTATTCTTCTGTGCCCCCTTGGAAGCTTCCTTCTGTGGACCACTGCAGGTGCTTCACTGGTAGCAAGGAAGAAGTGAGTGCTGAGATGCTGCGCATCTCCTTTTTAGAACATTTGGTGGACCATGATGGTTCAGTCTTAGTTTTTACAGATGGATCCAAGTCTGATGCAGACGTTGGCTATGGAGTTGTATTTCCCAATTTTAATAAGAGTGGAAGGTTGCCAGATCAGTCATCCATTTTTACAGCAGAGTGTTATGCAATCCTAACCGCCTTTAAAGAGATTGCCTCTCATGCTAGAGAACACTTCGTTATATGTTGTGATTCACTGAGTGTCTTGCAAACTATTGGTCATTTTAATTCTCTTCATCCTATCATAATTGAGCTTCAGTTGCTTAAGATCAGTGGTAGTAAAGTTTCTTTCTGCCGGTCTCCTGCACATGTTGGTGTGACAGGAAATCAAGTAGCAGACACACTTGCCAAAACAGCTGTCAACCAAAGTAATATAGCCAGGTGTGTCCTCCCTGCAAATGATATGTATCCAGTCATTAAATCAGCATTCCTTGATTCCTGGAAATTTGCATGTGAGCTAGAAAACCAAAAAATGAAAGAAACAGATAACTCCATCTTTCCTTGGAAGTATTCATCAATGACTAGGCAAAAGGAAGTAATACTCAGTTGGCTTAGTATAGGTCATACAAAAGTTACACATGGTTTTCTGATGAGTGGGGATCATCAGCCTTATTGTAACGACTGCTTGGTACCACTGTCCGTCAGACACCTGATAGCTGAGTGCCCTAGTCTGTCAGATGAGAGAAAGAAGCACTTTCCTCCAAGTTGCAGGGGAACTGATGGTGGTTTTTCACTTGCCAAGATTTTAGGGGTTGATTTTCACGAAAGTAGCCTGTCTAGGTTTATAAATGCCATTGGTATTTTAAATAAGATTTAATTTTTACTATAATTGGTTGTTTAATAGGTCCTACGAATATCTATTGGTTTATTTTATCAGATTTAAATAAGTTTTAACGCTCTATTTTAAGGTACTATTTTGTTTGTGTGTGTATGTATGTGCGTATGAATGTGTTTATTTGTTTGGGTAAACATATATGTGCTTTATATATCCCACTTTAGTGGCGTCAATAACCATTAGCAGTTGTAACGCCAGATAATCTTTAATAAGTCAAGCCAAGTCAAATCAAGGCATACGCTGACGAAGGGGTAACAGGGTCCACTTCTTCCTCATCCTCTGACGAGATTGGCGACAGATCCGCAACAGGCTAGGGGACAGATGGGGCTTTCTAAATTAAGCCCAGGATGTTATCCAATTTGCGATGGATCGACTGCACAGAAGGATCCAAAACAGAGGGTGCTACTGTCGGAGCAGGAGCAAGTAGAACCAAAGAAGACACGGGTGCTGCTGAAGAAACGGACGAAATCGGGCACTTGGAAGCAGAATTAGCCTTGGGCGCCAAAGGAGCGTCTTGCTGCGAGAGGGGAACAGGCGCCAATGGGCTCTCGGGAGCTGATGGGCGCTTGGGAGCCGACGCGCACTCGGGAGCCAATGAGTGCTCAGCAACGAGGCGCTCGGGAGACGATAGACGTGCGCAAGATTAAAGGCACTCGGAGGGAGCCACATCAGAAGAGGCACCATGAACCACTGGAGAAGGAAGTTCTGGCGCCACTGGGTGCCTTGCCACCAAAGACGACTTCTCCGCCAACAAAGATGCAGGTAAAGCAGATTGAAAAGGCGCTACAAGAACAGGAGTTGGGTGCCTGAGCGCTGGAGAGCATTCCGACATCAATAACTGTTTCGGCAAGTCCTTCGAAACAAGAGATGCGCGCTTAGAAGAAGACGAAGTTCTCGATGCCGAAGAGTGTTTCCGAGAGGTAGCATGCTTAGAAGGTTGAGCTTGTTCCACTAACACTGGTTGATCCTAGGAGAAACGTTCCAAACTGTCCCAGAAGCTGCAGGAAGGAAGACATTTTGGAGAAGCCTCCTTCCTTAACCTTCTTTACAGGAACTGCAGAAGGGTGAGAAGCGCCTGCAGCGCGTCTCTTCAGAGGACGAGATTCGCCTTGCCATTGGCGCCTAGGACTGGAGTCACTGCCGGAATCATTAGATGAAAGGCAATCCACTTCCATAGAGATGCCTTTCCAGTGGCGCTCTGTCGTAACCTGGCAACAGGTATGACTGAGTGGGCGACTGCCTGTGGGCAGACCCTACCAACCTCCCTTGGGCTCCCAGTTTGGCTCCTCCCAGGTTTAGGGGAGTTTGCCAAGGACCTTGGCCTAGGAGAATCGGCGGGACAGACAGACTCCTCCTCCACTAGCACTTCACTATCACCTTGCACATTTACTTTGTCCATTAGGACTTTAACAGAAGCGCCAATCTTCTCCATCATGTCAACGAGTAACCCAAACTTAAGGTTAATTCTCGATTTAAGGCTGGTAATGAGGTTGGGATCGGGAGTAAGGGAGCCAAGGTGCAGAGTAATTGGTACAGATAGAGACATGGGATCAGGTGGAACAAAGGATAAAGAATTAGAACTATCAGACAAAGATTTTGCCGACACCTGACTAGCTAAAGTCTTCTTACTACTAGCTCTAGCCACTGCTTTTCTCTTTTTATCCCTGTCTAATTTCATCAAATGACTTTTTAAGGTCTTCCACATTTTAGGATCCCAAGAGACACACTAATTACAGGTCAAATCAGGGGAACATATTTGACCCCTGCAAGAAGTGCATAGAGTATGAGGGTCAAAACAGGCTTTAGTCAGTCTTGTATTGCAACCTTTACTGCAATACCTGACACTTCGAGAGCCCAAGTCGGACATGCTGACAAGTCGAGTCAAAGAAAATAAAAAAAATGTCAAAATCGGTAATACTAGTCTTCAGAGAAAACCTGACACTAACTAACTGTGCCAAATAGGCTACCATAAAGTGAATGCTTCATCAATGATCCAAGATCAACAGAGAAGAGAAATTTCAAAAAACCGCTGCTGCCAATCACTGTAACCACAGCCATTAGAAACATACTGAGCTCGTTTGCCAAGCTGGTTCCTCTCTTACTCTGAAAGTGGGCGGGGTCACTTGCCTAGCCAAAACAAACGTAGCGCTACTGCTAATTTCGAAATTCTAGCTGCTGGTTAATAGAAACCAACAGCTATGTTGGTAAGTAGCTTATATAAAAATAATGAAGCAGCAATAGTTAAGAAAAACTGACCTGAAACACTTAAAAAGAAGGAGAACCAGCAGTTAAGAATAACTGACCTGAAATATCAAAGTGAAAAAGCAGCAGGTAAGAAATGTTAAGATGAAATGTCTAGATGAAGCAGTAGCAATTAAGACAATCGGATCTTAAATATTCAGATGATGGAAATTAAGAACCTGGAATATTTTGGCAAAGTAGCTGCAGTTACAAAAATGACTTTAAATATTAAGATGTTGGAAAGCATTTATGAAAAACATACAATACCAGGACTAACGAAATAAAGAAAAAGACCAGAAATATTACGCTGAAGTGGCAGCTGTTATGACAAATATTAATTGACAACAGTGAAGAAAAAACAGCCATGAAATAGTTGAAGAGGCATCCATAAAAAAAAAACTAGAAATATTACTAAAATGAATAAAAATCAGTTAAGAAAACAAAGTATTAAAGTATCAAGATGAAGCCGTTAAGAAAACTGAAATGAAATATTATGAAGAGGAAAACAAGAAAAACTGGTATAAATATCAAGATCAAGCGACAGGAGTTACATAAAACAGTTCTGCTATTTAAGATGATGACGTAGCAGCTAAGAAAAAACCCTGAAATATTAAGGTTAGGCGCCACCAGTTACGAAAATATCTGAAATATTAAGATGAAGATGACGCAGATAAGAAAAACAGACCTGTGAGATTAAGATGAATGGAAAAACAAGACCTTATTATTATTTTATTATTCAAATAGTTTAACCAGACCACGGAGCTGTCTACCAGCTCTCATAGGGTTGGCCCGAAAGATTTGAATGAAATGCCAGGTCTAGGCCAGAGGCCTAGCACTGGGACCAAATAGTTCATTTGGTATGATGATGAATGAATGAAAATGAAATTAAAAACTTCACAAAAGCATACGCTCACGTACTGGAACACACTCACTTAATAAATACATTTATACTCATGTTTCTATATATACTTACTAAAAAGGTATATTAAAATTCAGAGTAAGTTAAGCAACATTTTAAAATCTAGTCGTTTTAAAATTCATTATACACCGTAATGGGTTTCGTATTTTTATTATTTACCTATTTTTATAGTTTATTAATTAAATCGCAGCTCCTCATGAACATTAAAATTGGCCTTACCGAAAATGTGGAAGATTCTGACAGAATTTCCTTCACTGATCTACTTCCAAAAAATTTGATAATCGCTGCAGGTTATATTGGACATTCACACAATACATGTTGGACATGTATTTGCAATCTCGGCATTCGAGAGGAGGGCATCGTGGACTGTTCCCTAACAGGGATGTTTACAATAGCTCCTGTTATGTGGACTGCTTCCTTAGCTGCTTCATCAGCCTCTTCGTTTCCTTTAATCCCGACATAGGCAGGGATCCAACATATTTCTATATTTGTTCCATTATTATACAATTTATGGAGTGAAAACTTAATTTGTTGTACATTATTATTTTTTGGATTGTAATTTTGAATGGCTTCCATAGTGCTTATGGAGTCGCTATAAATCACAAAATTATTACATGTAGTTTTTAAAATTATTTTTATGGTTGATGCTATAGCACATAACTCAGCTGTAAATACTGAGGCATTATCTGGCAGAGAGAACTGATATGTTTTGTCTGGGGATACTGCAGCATATTCCACTCCGTAATGTGACTTAGATCCGTCGGTGTATATTGCGTAATGTGGACCTTTTCGGATTAATGTTCTACTGTATGTTGTCTATGGTGTTCTGGGGTATATGAGTAACTTTTTGATAAATATTTTAAGGTTTGTACAAATTCTCATTTTATTCATTGTCCAAGGAGGAGGTAATTTTACTATTAAAGGTAATTGTATATTTATATTCAGCAACTCCAACAATCGTCTAGATCTAATTGGGAAAGGTGGTAAATGACTGTTAATAAATACTTCTCTTAATTCAAATAATTTTTTGGTTGGAGAATCACTTGTCTAAATTCTTAGAGCACGCTTTTCATTGTTACAAGCTCTCTATGGAGAGAGAGAGGTAGCTCACTACATTCAGCTTGTATAGATGACTTTGGTGGTGATCCAAAGGCTCCTGAACATAATATTCTAAGGCCTTCATTACGAACTGGGTCTAACCTTTTCAGAGTTGCGTCTGATGCTGAGCCATATATTTCGCCTCCATAATCAGTGAGGGTATGTCCATCTGCTCCCCGAGTGGTGTTCGATAGTTTTTTAAATAGATTTAATGCTCTATTACAATTTGATTTCAAGTATGCTTGTAATGATGGAAATCCTTCTTTTGAATTAATGACAATACCCTTCATAACTAGTGGACTGGAAAAACGAATTGGTTTTCATCTTATCAAGACGTCGAATTAACCACTCAAAATTGAGATTGTCTATGATCGAGCATGCGTAGGTAAGTGGGAAAGTTCAACTAAGTGCGTAGTTGGGAAAGCTCAAATCGTCCTGTTCAAGAGGTGTACGACGACTTGGAAGGGGTAAGGAATGTAACTCTCCTTATTTTCATTTGAAATGCCATATTTCTTCCTTGTAAAAGGTATGTACTTATCTTAGTTTATATTGTACACGTTGTCATAACACTTAATAGTGTTCTTTTGTATTTTTACCTTGATGTAACAGCAAATTACCAAGAGTTATTATGGTAATGTTACGTAAGTTGCGCCATGATGAGCTTGCATGTGGTTGCAATGCCACCAACCATAGGCTGAGATGTGCGATATTCTTCCATAATTTTATGAATATGTCAATTCTTGAGTTAAATTCCACCTGTTATGCATGTAAAGCTAGGCTAACTGTGTAATGTAACAGTTAGGTTAGGCATGAGTACAGTATAGCATAGACTAAGGACTGCATGCTGTTTGGCACAAAACTGCTGTCCTAAATGAACTTTTCGTATTACAGGGAACCAGTATAAGAACCAGTGTAAGAACCAGTTTAAGAACCTGTTTAGGAACCAGTTCTAACAATTATGGAAGGAACATTAGGAATAAGTTGCTTACTCCATGTATCCTCTTACTAAGAAGCATTAAACAAATGGCGAGAGTCAGTGTTTCCCTAAACCCTAACCAGAAATGAAGATTCGTCCGTCTACGAAGTCAAGTACCAGTTCAAGCTAAGAGTAGTCACACTTGTATTAGCCTATGCCCAAGACTGAATTGTTATGTATAGGATAGTCTGAGTTAATTGTCTTAAATTAATGGTAGCCTCCAAATGTAAGTCAGGACAACTGACATATCAAGCCACAAGTAGTAATAACATTATTATTAAACAAAATTATTACATATGTAGGCTTTCCAGTTCAAGTGAGTATCAAATAATCCCAAAAATTTTGCTGTTTGGCTAATTGGTATACTATGGTTTCTGATTTTTAAATCTATTTCTTCACCCTTTTTCCACTTTTTATCTTTGTAAAACATTACTACTCGAGTCTTTTGTATGGATAATTTAAAGCCTACAGATGTGGTCCATTCATCTATTTTTATTATGCTTTTATTAATGATTCATTCTGCATGTTTTACTCGAGATGCTGAATAATACATGGCAAAATCATCCATATACAAGTTACTTTTAATTCCTATAGGTAGAATTTTACTGATATTTATTGCTAAAGTAAACGTGTGCCGCTAAGGACGCTTCCTTGTGGAACACCATTTTCAAGTGGAGATGTACTTGACAATACATCATCAATTCTCACTTGAAAGGTGCAATTTATCCAAAAGTTTTGGATAAACTTGGCTAAATGTCCACGGATGCTGTTTTTATGTAACTTTTCAATATTGTATATCTTCATGTAGTAACATATGCCTTTTCAATGTCAAAAAAGACGGATGTAGTAATTTGTTTTCGTTCAAATCCTCTACGTATATGTTCTAATCCAATGTAGATATGTTACATTGTGACCCCAACTGAGTGGGGGTCAAAATTTTATTTTCTTGAATGTGCCTTATTAGTCGACCATTTACCATTTTCTCTAGTAATTTGCATACACAACTTGTTGAAGAAATTGGTCTGTAATTGTTTACATTACTGGGATCCTTTCCAGGCTTGGGGATAGGAATAATTATAGCTTTATGCCATTCTCCAGGAAATAAATTTCGAAGCCATAAGTGATAATAAAGCTGTAATAAGTATGACTTTGCCAAAGGTGCTAAGTGGCAGATCGTTTCAAAAATAAATATTGTCACCTCCAGAGGCAGATTTACTGCTGTTCAACAGAGCAAATTCAAACTCTTCCATTTTAATTTTCTATTATAATATATACCTTCTATGGTTTCAAAATTTATTGTTATTAATTCTATACTGCTTTTCTGTGTGGAAGTGTTCATCTAAATTTTCATCTAAATTTTTATCACTGCTTACTTTTGCTAAGTTTTCTCCTTTAGGATCAAGTATTCTTTTCCCATCTTTTGATGTGGCATGTCTGGGTGGTTTAACATGGGTACCATTTATTTCCCTGAATTTTTCCCATATTTTTTGTAGGGGAGTATTATTCGAGAGATCTGAAACATACTTCCTCCATGAAATGATTGTTCCTTGAATTATTTCTTTTATAAATTTTGCAGATATTTTGTTATATAGAGGCTTTAATGTATCAACTTCTAATAATAATATAGTCAGTTTTTGTAAATTTTCTTCTAATATCGGTGATGTTTTATTTATTTTACTGAACTTTCTATTCAAATTATCTAATCGTCTTCCAATCTGGTGTGTTATTTTTATTAATTCTGTTAGTTTTTCAGACCACCATGGTACTTTGTGTTTTGTTGGATGAGATTTTGATTTTGGTATTGCTTTGCCAGCAGCATTTTTAATGAAATCAACAAGAAATCTATTTGCTTCATAATAATCTTGTACATACTCAAATGGTAGAATATTCCTAGTGTGGAATTCATATAGTTCCCAGTATGCTTTATAAATGCTATATTGAGGAACATGCTTGGCAGGCTTATTTTGTAATAATGAAATTACATTGGGAAATGATCACTGGTGTGCAAGTCATCAACTGTGTTCCAATCCAATCTGTCTACTATGCTTGTTGTACACAGAGTCAAGTCTACTGAAGAAAACGTTCCATGTGCTTTTGAAAAATATGTGCTGTTTCGTTATCATTTACACAGCACGTCGTTTGAATCTGTGAATCCTTCAATTTTACTTCCTGGTCTCTTTGAGTTTGTACAATTACAGCCCCATATTGGGTTGGGAGCATTAAAATCACCTACTATTAATGTAGGTTCTTTGGCATTGTTAAATAATTAAGTTTGTCAATGTCTTAATTTTTATTAGGTTGGTTGTATATAAATATAAATTACATAATTGTCGTCTTTTAATCGTATTTTAATACTCGATATTTGCAGGTTAGTAAAGTTTACAGGTACTTTGTCATAACATACTTTATGTACATATATAGCAGTACTTAAATTTCCTTCTTCCTCTCTAGATGTAGATCCTAAGGTATATTTACCTATTGTTGATACTGTTTTGTTGACATCATGTACACATCATTGTTTTGTATTCTTTTAGTAATCTTTGTAATTTTCCTTGGTTTAATTTGGTCTGCAGACCATTTATGTTCCATTGTATAAAATAGCTACTGAAAATATTATGTTACAGCAGTCGAGTTTTACTTTCTTTTTTTGTATTACCAATTGGATTTTTTCTAATAATTTACTCACGACATTCAGTTGTTTTTCTTTGTAATATACTAAGTGCTCACTCAATGCACATGCAACCTTTTTCATGGGCACTCAAATCCGTGGTTTCTTTTTTCTATATTTCATATTTCTTATAATGTTTGTTAAACCATCTTTTGTGTTTTTGTTATTATTGCATAATTCAACGAAACAATCATTACATCCACATGTATTATCACGTACATTTCTTTTTTTATTTGTTCTTGCACCAATTACTGGAGATGGAGTAATCTCTTCTCCCTTGACATAATCCTTGTTATCTTTCACTTCTTCAGTGTTTTGGATATCTGCCTTCATAGGTTTAACTATTATTTTAGGAGATAAAGGCATATTCTTAGCTTGTTTTTTGTTTTAGTTCTTTCTTCATATCCTTTTCCTTTGGTTTAACACATGTTTCTCTAATAATAATTGGTTTCTTCGTTTTGGGTAGTGTTCTCTCCAAAGGCCTTGTTTATCTTTAATTCCCCCTGTTACTTCCGTAGTAGCATCCTCCTGTGTTCCAATTTGCATCAATATTTCAAATGAATTGGATAAAATATTATCCATCACATTTGTACCTGTTTTTTTATTCTTTACCATTTTAGTTTTCATTTCTAAAGCATTAATTTCTTCTTGAGATTTACTTTTCTGTGCTCAGTTATTTCTATCTGTATGCATTTTGTTTCATTATTGGTTCTTGTTATTGAAGAATATGTACGTTTCTTAGACGGATCTTGAATTCCTATCACTTTTAATTCTAATTTAACTTCTTTTCTAGACATCCTAGTTCTTTCTTGTAAGATTTTGAATTCCGTATTGTAAATATAGTACATACATTTTTTGGACCTTGCATGATGGTCTTGCCCACAGTTGGTACACTTTGGTTCACTGCACTTACGTTGTGTGGCATGTTCTTCAGATCCATAATATACGTACACAGGTTCATTTCGGCAATATTTTTTGCGTGTCTGTATTTCCCACAATTTTGGCACTATAGCAGCTTTGGGACATATGGTCTTACTTCCCTGGTTTGGCCTAAAATTTTAATTTTCTGAGGTAGATCTTGATCTTCAAATTTTATTTTTGTGATTTTTAATACTTGTTTATTCATCTGTTTACTTGTTAGATCATATAGTTCACAATCCTGTACTTTTAGGTATCTCTTGTTAAGCGAGTCTAATAGTATATTCTTTTCAACTGGCTCATTACACACATGGCTGTCCTAGCATCTATCATTCAAGATCTTGACAAAGAAACAACTAGTTCTGATTCAGGGAGTTTAACTGGATATCTGGGTTCAGTTCTTGGATCCTTGTACAATGATTCATATGCTCTGTATCAGTACACTCATAATGTCATAGCCTCTGGCCTTTTGAGTGAGACTTTGCAAAACATCTTGCTTAGGCAGCTAGGAGTGCCACCTTGGCCTCCAGATGAAGACTGGCCTTTTCAAGTCCTTCCCTAGACACTGACAGTCTTAGCACAGATTTTGTTGTATGTTGAACATGCGCAGTTGTTGCTGTTTATATTCCATTCTTTGTAACTGATGCAGATGATGTAGCATCAGCTGTGGTAGGTGTCTCCTGTCATTTAAACCCCGATGAGGGACACTCAAGTTCTACATTTGGCATGTTTACTGGTCATCTTTGATTACTTAATGATGGTATTACTGCAGTTTACAGTGCACTTCACATGCCTAGACCTCCAGGACCACAGCTGGAAGGCTGAGCACATCAAGGGCATGGACAATAAAATAGCAGAAGTGCTCTCCCGGCACTAGTGCCTGTACATACAATCTATAGCCCTAGAGAGTAAGTTAGCCTAAGGTTGTATGAAATTCTTGCAGTAGGCCTTGGCAGCTCACCCGGGTCATGCCTGAGGATCCGCCTTGGCTGCCCAAGTATTTTATTTTACCTTGTATTATTGTTGATTTCACTGATGTTAATTCTCCCTTTGCTGTGTGTTTGTTTTAGATTATCAGTGTATGTTACTCTTTCCTCAATGTTAGCGCCTCACTGGCAGAATCCTGTAAGGTACTCCTTACCAAGCTAAACACAGCCTAGGATACAGTATCTAGTATCTAGCATTTGAACTTGTCACTCAGAAGGTCGAGTAAATACCCTAGCAGCAGCCCCAATTGCAAATGGTACTAATTGCATCAGAAAAGGCTCCAGGATGGTGGCACTGAAGTCAGTTGGCTCCACACCTCACTTGCAGAGCTTCCATCTCGTTCAAGGACGAAAGCTCTGCTAAAATGGAAAGCTGTCATAAATAGAGGCCTTCCGCCAATTTTGTTTGAGAAAATAAGCCAGGCCGGGAATTTCGAGCAAAGGTCTTAAAGTTCCTGCATTCCTTACATGCAGGAGGATGCGTTGCCGCATCCCTTCCCTGAGCCTCGTTTCCACACCTTAACATCCTATATCCCAGTTACTCCCCTGAGGAAACTTTCGTGCTTCAGACACTGCCAACAATTTGGCAACGCTGCCATCAAGCTCCACCCAATCCTAGTTTGGCAGGCATCCACATAGCTGAGCAGAGTTCACTCATTCTTCGCATGTGACATGCTAGCAGCCAGAAGGGGCCACGTCTTGTCTTCTCCTCTCTCCTTACGAAGTTGGGCAACCGCATAGGCACAGAACTACATGCCACAACGTGACGGACAGCCCCCAAGGACCAAGCAAGGCTTGCAAGGAAATAATCAAGGTTTTTGTCTGTGTGTGAAAGTGCCCTCGGTTTCCCCATTCCCTTATCCCTCTGTATGCCCTTCTCTCTCTCTCTCTCTCTCTCTCTCTCTCTCTCTGTACATCCTTCAATCTAAAATATCCTTGTCTCCACACTCCCTTCTCTCAACCCCCGCCCCAACGTGTAAAGGCAACCCATAAGGGAAATCCATCCTGTTACCAGAATACCTGGTACTGTGTCATATTGTAAAGTAGTTCAGCGTTAACGTTTATTTGGCGAAATTTTGAATTTGCCAAGGCATTCTCAGTGCCGCCATCTTGTAGAGCAAGCAGTCTCATTCTTCTGTTTTAATTCCTGCTCTATTTGAGTTTGTACAATTATAGTCCAATGTCGGGTTGTGAGCATCAAATTCACCTACTATTAATCTAAGTTCCTTGACAGTATTAAGTAATTCTTTAAGTTTATCAATGTCATAATTTTTATTAGGTTGGTTGTAGAAATTATAAATTGCATAATTATCGTTTTTTATTTGGATTTTAATACCTGATATTTGTAAGTCAGTAATGTTTACAGGTACTTTGTCATGAACTACTTCGTTATGTACATCTATGGCTGGACCTAAATTTCCTTCTTCCTCTTGTGATGTTGATGCTAAGGTATATTTACCTATTGCTGACATGTTGTAAACATAAAATCATTGGTTCATATTCTTTTAATAACCGTTGTACTTCTCCTAGGTGTAATCAGGTCTGTAGACCATTTATGTTCCATGGTATAATATAGCTATTGAAAATATGTTTTATTGGTCGAGTTTTGCTTTCTTTTTTTGTATTACCAACTTTGATTTTTCTAATAATTTACTCATGACATTCATTTGTTTATCTTTATAATATATTAAGTGTTCAATCCACATGCAACCTTTTTCATGGGTGCTTCAATCGGTGGTTTATTTTTTTCTTATCAAGAGTATTCCCTCATATGCCGTCTTACAAGCAATAACTCCAAGGAAAAAGGACTAAGTAATCAATAAATTCAATTTAGTATGATTCACTGTAGGTAAATTCGCCTCTAAAACCTCTCTCACCACTGCCTTTGGGGGGAAAACCACTTAATCTCTTTCTTGTCCAAAGTGCTGTCGGAAATCCCTTAATTTCAAGTGCGGACCCGATTAGAGTTAGTCATCGCCTGAGACAGGTCAGTAGGCGGGCTGAACACGTGCATTCCGCCATCTTGAAATCGGAGCCATGCTGCCTGCATGGCAGAGTGATCACAATGTCACCTAGGAAGAGAAAGACGTAACTTCCGAAGCTATACAGGGCCTTGGAGAAAGAAGCTCACTCTTCAAATTGTATCAGCGACCACAGAGAACAGAACTTCATCCCATGCTCCATTACACTGCCTATTTCCAACACGTGGCTGGCAGTATCAAAACTAACTTTTGTTGTGAACTAATCCCTTGCCCTATCTCTCGCTGGCCCTCATAAGAAGAGAACTTCAGCTCCTAAAGAAAGGTAAAGTACCAGGATTTAAAGTTTTTCGTCAGCAATGCTCCCTATTCTCCTCCAACTAAGTTCTTTTCTTTTCATAGTGTGATATACCTACAGTGAGACTTGTATTGCTTTATATTTTGTGCTGTTTAATTTGCAAAGCATTTACAAGAAGTGTAACGTAATCTTATCATGTTCCAGTCACTGAAATCGAGTTCAGTCTAGGCATCTTCTATGCAATTCCTTGATTCCTTCATTACAGTGCCAATTTCGGTCGTGTAATTGTAAGTGTTTCGATAGCAGATTAGGAGTATTCAGCTGTGGATCTGTGTATCATCTTGTGTGCATAGCAGCCCTCACTACTTCGTTATCAATGCCTTTTGAAGCAGGCAACCCACTGTATTCCCCCCAGGAAATTCACTGTTATTTGCTCTCGCCTCATTGCCCCAGAGTCATGCTACCATTCTTCTGATGTGTTTTCTTTTGTAAACATAATGAATTAAGTTAAACCCCATCGTTTATCTAATCACTCCCCTCTTGAAGTAGGCCTTCAGTAGTACTTTGTTCTTTGTAATTTTAGCTGTCCTCAAGACCAGAGTCTAGATTTTTGTGGTAATTAAGGTAAGTTGCATATCATCCTAGTATACCCCATTTATCTAGCAAGACCCCAGCTTTAAAATTACAACACTGGTGACCAAGTTGCCTGAGATCTCGCAGTCTGGAATGTGCAGTTATCAGCTAAATGGTCTCGCCAGGAGCTGAATGCGAGACAAGAAAAGAACCCTCTTAATTAGTGTAAATTCCCCTATAAGCGCACAAGTGATCCATTTCCACAGTAAGGGAGTATTGTGTTATATGTTTATTTTTTGTTAGGTACGAACAAAATCATGGCCGAAATAGAGTTAGGAATTGTTAGAATGCGTACATGCATCCCAGTTATAGAGAAGAGAGTTATTAACCTTTACACAAGTTTTTTGTGTTATCGCAAGTTGGCTGCATGTTTTAAAACTAGGAAGGTGGGGGGCAACACTCAGTGATGAGTTAATAAAAGGAATAGTGCCCTTATTCCTTCCTCCACGTGATAAGGACAATTTGGAAGTCCCAAAATCACAGTTAGACACATTTCAGCCCACGTGGTCTGACCCAGTCCAGCAGTTTTCATATCACTGGAGATAGGATATTTTTACTCTCTCTCTCTCTCTCTCTCTCTCTCTCTCTCTCTCTCTCTCTCTCTCTCTCTCTCTCTCTCTCTCTCTCGTAGAGGTTAGGAATTCGCTAGGCAAAGATATTATTCTTCCTTTTTGAATAAATCTCATAAATCCACAAAAATTTGTTCAGGCTATGCAAGCCGGAAATCGTGGTTAGTACTCGCATTCCTCCATAAAAGATACGCACATGGTATAGCCTATTCCATTCAATTTTTCCAGTAAACAAACCGTGAGAAAATAAAGGAACATCCATTCATTCATTCCCCCAGAAGAGAGGAAAATCTTCCGAAATTTATCGGTCGTCTCATTAAAATTTGCACAAAGCTTCGCCCGGCCAGGTGTCAGCTAATAAATATTCATTATTTCATCTGACCAACCAATACACTGATCTAGCGATCATAGTTCTTACATTTAACATAAGGCGAGACTGCGTTGTATCTGTTCGCTGTATTTGTCAGTTGTTTCTCTTCACACGCATGTGCAGAACTGTCCCATCCCATGGGATCGCTAAAGTAAACAAAATCAGGTCTCTAGGATAACGTAAATATTTCTTTTTCTTTTCTCTTAAGCACGTGAGATATCATGGGCAGAAAATTTGCCCGTGCATGGCAAACTAAGAATTTTTTTGTGTACTCATCATATTTTACCGAGTTTTAATATCGCACTTTTGAAATAAGCACATTCTTTTCTCGTCGCATTTTATGCATAATTTTTTCTCTCATTGTTCCTCTCGCATTTAATTGTGTATATTTAGAGGTAACTGTTCCTATTTGACTAGAGCAATACAATTTTATAATATTTGCTGCCACCACCAGCATAATCACTCATTCAGGTACTATGACTATTTATGTGAGCAACTAAAAATTCAAAAGCATATTAAGCGGTATCCAACTCTAAGTAAACCTGTTATTTTAATTCCGCCAGCTCTGACAACTCTCTGCAAATCATTATTTAAGGCTTACGTTACACCTTGTGCTAAAAACCCAAGTACATTTCGATACTTTATATTCGTGTATTTTGCACACATCCAAGTCCTTATGGGGCTGCTTATTCCAGTTCATTAGAACAACCTTGAGTCTTCTTAGACTCAAAATCCATATCTATTCGCGAGACTTTATATTCGTGTATTTTACACACATCTAATTCCTTACGGGACTGCTTATTCCAGTTCATTAGAACAACCTTGAGTCTTTTTAGACATCAAAATCCAAGCCAATTTCGAGACTTTATATTCGTGTATTTCACACAAATCCAAGT
Organism: Macrobrachium rosenbergii; assembly: GCF_040412425.1. Lineage (NCBI taxonomy): Eukaryota > Metazoa > Arthropoda > Malacostraca > Decapoda > Palaemonidae > Macrobrachium > Macrobrachium rosenbergii. Next base: position 41,572,484 of record NC_089750.1, on the reverse strand, counting down.
ACTTATGGGACTGCTTATTCCAGTTCATTAGAACAACCTTGAGTCTTCTTAGACATACTGAATTAGTTCATTAGAACAACCTTGAGTCTTACGAGACCCCAAATCGCTCATTTAGCATAAACTGTACGTTCACAGGAACCCAGTTAACAGCATTCAACACACACTAACCCTCATTCCCCGGAACGCCTTAATTTCATGCTATCGCTGGCCAAGTGAAGTCTTTTGGGACATTAAAATTCAATCATCACAAACAAACTAAGTCTTATTCAGACATATTAACATTCGTTCATCACGAACAAACTAAGTCTTATTCAGAAATATTAATATTCGTTCATCATGAACAAACTAAGTCGTATTCAGACATATTAAAAAATTCGTTCATCATGAACAACTTAAGTCATTGAGACATACTGAAACCAGTTCATCATGAACAAACTTGCCCCTTTTCAGACTTCCTGCCTGAAATTTGAGTCTTTACAGACATTGATTATCTAAAGGGTCACGCCCATATAAGCGTTATCTCAGGATGTCTATGACATCCAGAGCCCAGCAAAATGAGGACTTCAAATTCTACATGTCTGCTGGAAAGGACATGGGACTGTCAGGACAAGCCCTCAGGGATTGGGTCCAAGAGAGAGTAGACGATGCCAAGCCGGAAAGAGAGGCAGAAAGAAGGGCCCAGGAGAAACAAGAAGAGGCAGAATGACAAGAGAGGGAGAAAGAGAGAGCTCATCAGCTTGCAATGGCTGGTCAAGGTGTGTGTAACACCCCAATGCCCTCTCCACACTCAACCCTCAGCAGTGTAGGCTCCCTCATAAGGAAATGGGACGAAGCCGAGCCTGAAACCTGGCTTGACCATATTGAAAAGGTCCTCACGAACTATCAGCCCTTTAGTGAAGAAGTGTCTTTGATTCTGGGACGGCACCTTGAAGGGAAAGGTGCCACTGACTTCAATGCTCTGCCTCCTGAGGATCAAGAAAATCTTGCTCTTGTCCACCAAGCCATTATAAAAGCTTTTGAAATAACTCCCAACCATTGGAGGAAAAGGTGGAGAATTATGACCAAAGAACCAGGCCAAACCTGGTCTGAGTGGATCTTCAAAAAGACCCAGACCCTAAAACGATGGCTAGAGTCTCTCAAAGCCACTAGTGTAGAGGACCTCCTCAAACTCTTCCAGTTTGAGGAGTTCTTATTTTATGCCCCACCAGCTCTCACCACCCATCTATGCGATAAGACGCCGAAGACCGGTCGAGTGCTGTTGCTGGGCTGACACCTGAGACACCAATCATCCTCATCTTAGTTCCCATGGAAGAAAATTATATCCTTCTTCACCTGCCTCATCCAGCTCTCAGCAACCTCTCAAACATGGGCAAGCCCCAAAGAAAACCTGTGTGTGGATATTGCAAGAGAAAAGGACACCCCCCCTGAACAGTGCCGTTTCAAGACTGAGGCTCAGCCAGATAATTCTTCTAAATCCTCGAATAGGACAATGCCCCAAAGAGCCACGAAAAGTGAAGGGCCTGCTCCCTCCAATGGGGCAGTGCCAAGCAAAGATTATAGCAGGAGTTATTGCCCCACTTACAAAGTTTATGGGCACTTTTCCCAATGGACAAAATACCCTAATAAATCAAGTACACCTGTCATTGCTTTGGCAGTTACAAATTCTAAGTCTCTGGGCTCTCCAGCCAAAGATCCCATATATGTGGCACCTCCCCAAGGTAGCTACCCTGCATGCCAGGTCAAGGCATTTGATGACTCAGGTGCGCAAATTTCCCTCATAAGGAAAGACAAGGTTCCCTACAGAGCTAACATTAACAGATGTAAACTCATCGCAATTGAGGGTATCAATCAATTTAAAATGATACTTCCTACTGTTCAGTTGAGAGTCATGAGACCTCATAAATTCAAATCTGCAACCTTGCTGTAGCAAGCTACATTCCTGGAGGTTATGACCTCCTCCTGGGACAAAACTTCCAGTCTCCATCAAAAATACAACAATCTGGGTTTCCGAGCCCCTCCAGTCATTCATTAGGCATAAGTAATTCTCAAGAGCCTCCATTCATTCCACTGCTAGTGCCACCTGAGTACTCTGTGCAGTGGCCCCCTCCACTCAAGCAGATTTCAAAGCCCGGTCCTGTGCCAAGGCACCCAATCAATCTCCCTCCTGGAGATCCCAAAATTGACTTTCAATCTCTGCCCGTGTTATTTGAGTGCACTGAGCAGTGAAGAAGCTCCATCCATCCTGAACGGCGAACAATCTCCAAATCCTATACCAGTGCCTGGCCCTGCCTTAGTGCCAGTGCCAGAGCATCCCCCAGATCTCCATTCGAGAGATCCCAGTTAGTATCCCCTCTCTTCGCCCTGCTGGGCTCCGCTACCAGTGCTGGTAAGAGACATGAATTCTTCTGACAATAACGGAAGCTCACTCAAATGTGCGGCCTCGCAACCCATGCCTGAGCTGGTCATTGCATCCTGCGAGCCTTCCATGCCTTCCAGAACATCTTCCTCCCCTTCCCAGTCCTCCGCAGACATGAGTGTGAGTAAGGATTCTGCCACACCTCAACTGGCCGATGAACTCAAGCAACTGCAACGACTTTGGGCAGAGCCTGTAAAGAATGCCCCTGCTCCAGCCAGCAAAGAAGCCAACCCGGGTGGCACTAAGTTGTCCTCAGACTTGGTTCGACTGGTTCCCCTACAAGGAAAACCGTCAACCTAAAACAGGTCCACAGAAGAAAATCATGGGCGTAAATGGCTCCAGATCGGCAAAAGAAAGCCATCGAGCGCCTCTGCCACTAGTGCCACCCCTCTATCCTAAGAGGACCTCGGCGCCTCTATCCAGAAGAGGGTGTCAGGTATCCTCACCCATTTAATTTCCTTATAACTCTGTACATTATTCTTTTCCTTTAAAATTTTTCCTCTCATTATTTTGTTCAATTAATCATATTATTTTACGCCTCACAAAGTCCTATAGTTTACCCTATTCCCATTCTGCCACTGCAGAGTGCATTTGACAGATATCCCAATTTTGTAAGTCCTATGACTTCCCTTTGAGGCCTTTTGGGCTAAAGAATGAACCTAGCCATTTCCATAGGCTAAGGAATATAATTTCAGCATATTTAATCAGCATCTGTTTACATCAGTTATTAATTACTTTGTATCAATCATCTATTCTTTTGTTATCCTTTTGTGATGAATCTCAAGTCCCAGACTTGCAAACTGTGTAAATTATACACAATGTCATACCACGTACATAAATGAGTGCCACAAGGCACCTATAAGGGTAGTGCCGTGTTGTCGGTAAGCCTCATCAGTGACTCCCAAAGTGAGATAACCCCTTTTATTATTGTTCTTTCCTAGTAATTTATATCCTCTGGCTTTCATAGCCAGTACTACATACTGATGCATCACATGTACTTATAATATGTGCCCCTGACACAAGTGTTTATAGTGGCCCGAATGGCACTAAGCCGTCTCTCTCAAGTGTCGTGGCAACATCTAACAAAGACCACAAATAATTTCATTGTATTGCCTCCTCAAGGTATATTAACCACATGAACTCTTGACTAAAAGTTTTACTAATAAGTGCATGGAGTTTTCTGAGTATAACAATATTAACCTCACGATGGTAGTTCAATTTTATTACCCATTAAGTAATAATCTAGCTATTTTATATTCATTAAATGCTGCTTGTTATCATTTCTTAAAAAGTAAAATTATTACTGTTGCCAGCAGTGTAAATTAACTCTGCAAAGTAGAATAAATTCATAAGTGATTTCTTTGTTTATAACCGACTCTGATATTTAGCAGAAATATTATATTTTAGACTAATGTACAGTACACCAAAAGGTTGTGAAGAGAGAAATTAATGCCTGTTGCGATAAGTAACTTTAGCCATTTCAACCCGACTAAGGGCATAAATGCCATCAAGGTGGGGGAGTTATTAAGAGTATTCCCTCATATGCCATCTTACATGCAATAACTCAAAGGAAAAAGGACTAAGTAATTAATAAATTCAATCTAGTATGATTCATTGTAGGCAAAATCGCCTCTAAAACCTCTCTCACCACTGCCTTGGGGGGGGGGGGAACCACCTCAATCTCTTTCTTGTCCAAAGTGCTGTCGGAAATCCCTTAATTCCAGGTGCGGACCTGATCAGAGCTAATCGTCGCCCAAGACAGGTCAGTTGGCCAGCTGAACACGTGCATTCCGCCATCTTGAAATCGGAGCCATGCTGCCTGCATTTCCATGCAGGCAGAGTGATCACACCGCCATCTAAGAAGAGAAAGACGTAACTTCTGAAGCTATAAAGGGCCTTGGAGAGACAAGCTTGCTCTTAGAATTGTATCAGCAGTCACAGAGAACAGACCTCCATCCCTTGCTCCATTACACTGCCTATTTCCAACACGTGGCTGGCGGTATCAAAACTAACTTTTGTTGTGAACTAATTCACTTGCCCTCCCTCTCGCTGGCCCTCATAAGAAGAGAACTTCAGCTCCTAAAGAAAGGTAAGTACCAGGATTTAAGGTTTTCGTCAGCCACGTTCCCTATTCTCCTCCAACTAAGTCCTTTTCTTTCAATATACCTACAGTGAGACCTGTATTGCATTATATTTTGTGCTGTTTAATTTGCAAAGCATTTACAAGTAGTTTAACATAATCTTATCATGTTCAAGTCACTGGAATCAAGTTCAGTCTAGGCATCTTCTATGCAATTCCTTGATTCCTTCATTACAGTGCTTGTTTCGGTTGAGTAACCGTAAGTGTTTCGATTGCAGATTAGGAGTATTCAGCTGTGGATCTGCGTATCATCTTGTGTGCGTAGTGGCCCTCACTACTTCATTATCAATGCCTTTTGAAGTGGGCAACCCATTGGATTCCCTCCAGGAAATTCCCCGTCATTTGCTCTCGCCTCATTACCCCAGGATTACGCTACCATTCTTCTGATGTGTTTTCTTTTGTAAATATAATGAATTAAGTTAAACCCCATCGTTTATCTAATCACTCCCCTCTTGAAGTAAGCCTTCGGCCATATTTTGTTGTTTGTAATTTTAGCCGTCCTCAAGGCCAGAGTCCAGATTTTTGTGGTAATTAGGGTAAGTTGCGTATCATCCTAGGATATCCCATTTATCTAGCAAGACCCCAGCTTTAAAATTACAACATTCTATATTTCATAAAATTTCTAATAATGTTTGTTCAACCATCTTTTGTTATGTTTTTGTTATTATTTCATAATGCAATTAAAGTCTTTACATCCACATGTGTTATTATGTATCTTTCTTTATTTGTTCTTGTTGCACCAATTATTGGTGATGGAGTAATCTCTTCTCCTTTGACACAGTCGTTGTTATCTATGGTACGGCTGTCTTCCACTTCTTCGGTGTTTTGGATATCGGTATCCATAGGTTTTACTATTATTTTAGGAGATAAAGGTATATTCTTAGCCTGTTTTTGTTTTTGTTCTTTCTTCATATCTTCTGTCTTTGGTTTGATGTGATGTTTCTCTAATAATTGTTGGTTTCTTCGTTTTGGGTGGTGTTCTTTCCAAAGGTCTCATTTTATCTTTAATTTTCATTCCACCACGACCCTCCTCTGTTACTTCTGTAGTAGCATCCTCCTGTGTTCCTATTTACACTAATATTTCAAAATAATCTGATAAAATGTTATCCATATCATTTGTACCTGTTTACTCTTTACCATTTTAGTTTTTTCCCTTGAGCATTAATTTCTTCTTGCGATTTACTTTTCTGTGTTACGTTACTTCTATCTGTATGCATTTTTGTTTCATTATTGGTTCTTGTTATTGAAGAATATGTATGTTTCTTAGATGGATCTTGAATTCCTCTCACTTTAATTCCAACTTAGCATCTTGTATAGACATCCCTGTTCTTTCTGGTAACATTTTCAATTCTGTATTGTATGTATACAGTAGTCCATTCTTTGGACCTTGCATGATGATCTTGTCCACAGTTTACACACTTTGACTTACTACATTTTCAATGTGTGGCATGTTCATCAGATCCACAATAAGCACATATAGGTTCTTTTAGACAATTTTTCTTCGTGTGTCCATATTTACTACAATTCTGACATTGTAGTGGCTTTGGAGTATAAGGTCTCAGTTCTGTATTTTGGCCAAAAAATTTTAATTTTTTGAGGTAGATCTTGACCCTCAAATTTTATTTTTGCAATTCTTAATACTTTACTATTCTGTTTACTTGGTATTATATATCCCTCACAATCTTGGACTTAGGGATATCTCATTTTAAGAAATTCAAACACAATATTCTTATCAACCAGTTCCTCATTATTTTCAGAAAGTACAATAGTACCCTAAATGCTGTTCATAGTGTCATGCTTCTTTACTTTTACATTCACACTGTCAATGCTTTTTATGGATAAATAGTCTTCATATTGTCTTTTTGTGGCTTCTATAAGCCACATCTTTATTTTTATTTGTCTGAACGACATTTCTGTTGTTGGGTGTCTTTTTAATAAGTTTTCCAATCAGGGCTGAAATTTGTTGTTCTGTTTCCATGGTTAGAAACCTTGATCAACTTCCACTCCCAAAGAGGGAGTCGAAGTGAGTCAAGGTTGGGTCAAGACAATATTTACTTCTTTTGGATTTGCTTTGTACTGGAGTATAAGGTTCCAGTTTGATTACATTGGGATTCTTTTTTTATTTTTCTAAAGAAAGGTTGTCAGGGGAGGTTCCAGCAGTTGTCAACTGTGCCGAGTCACTACCATCAAAGGGCCCAGGGGTACTTGAATCTTTATAACTACCACACATAGAGATTGAAGTAAAATAAAATAAATAAACCTGAAAACCTCAACAAGATATCATCAGCCTTTCATGGAGTTTATTCTTCCACCAATGGCACAAGTGAGAACCGACTCCCAAATGTCCGGCCCTTACCCTACCCCACAGGGGATGGCACAACATGATTAGAGTGGCCCAAGTGTAAGCCAAACCCGCTTGCTACAACTGAGGGTATTACAAGAATACAATCATCCTCACCCTAATCATGTTATGGGCAAACCAGATAAAATGCCGAGAGTCCTATCCCCAGAACCAGATCCTCTTTGAGCTATCAATCAGATAACTCTCAGGTCGGAACATTATCGGGCAGTTGATGGTCCTACCACAGTTCCCACTATTTAGCTTCGGATATAAACCCAATCCCAGCTATGATATCTTTTCCTATTTAACAGGTTCAATAAATTTTACAAAAAGTGGAAAATTCCACATAAATTAATCCAAACAAATATATAATGATATATGAGACTCTTGGACTCAAACCTAGGAACAAATTCCTGGGGTTCAAGAGCACCCTCACAGCGTCAAGATGGTCCCACATGGGGGGGGGAGCCTCCCCTTCTTCTTGGTGAGGTGGGGGTGGGGACCGCCATACCAACTCCATTTTTTCCACAGGTTTGAGCTCGATGGCCTACTCAATTGTACCGATTACACTGCCGATTATCGGAATAGGGGCACTCTGATCAGAAATGGGCCCTTCCCCCCACACCTCCAACACACATCTTGTCGTTCGGTCCTCCGCCAACCACCTACTCCTTGTGGGTTTGTTCCATGTGGTCTTGTCCCAAGCCCTTTGTCCGGGGCCGGCTTATATCCCTGCTCTGCCAATGCTCTAACTGACACCAATAATGGCTGGGGATTGGCATACGTTCCCCTGTTGAAACTGCCATTCCTCCAGGTTATCCAACAATCTGTACCTTCATGGACACATCTTGCAAGGACTCCCTCTCATCAAGCAAGTGCCCAGTCATGTGGGAGGCAGGACTTCCATTATCATTTGCTGGCAGAAGGCTTCTTTGGCACCATCAGTCGTTCTCCCTAAAGTGCGAGGCTCTCTTAACCCTCGTAGATCCGGTCACAATAAGCCGCAATGGTCTCCCCACCATGATCCTCAGCCTATATCTCTCTCTCATTGCCATTTTTTTTGTCTGGGATTTGGCAAATCATTGTTTGAGGTGCTGCTGGAATACTAAGCAGTCAACTGACCAGTCAGTCAGCCACCCCCTCACCTGGCGGGATGCAGTGCCCACCAACTTTTGTTTCGTCAACACTATTTTTGTCTATTCGACCAGCCACGGGTGGCCTTTTCTATGCAACTAATGAACACTTCCATGGCTAAAAGCCCTTCTTTCAGCCGCAAGTTGTCGAATTCAGGCACCAGCCTGTCTAACATAAGTGCTAAAAGCCCTTCTTTCAGCCGCAAGTTGTCGAATTCAGGCACCAGCCTGTCTAACATAAGTATCTCCTGGTGGCACTGTTTCAGTTGTCACTGTTGTGCCAGCCTCTGCCGCTCCATTCCTTGTGGTGATTTCCTTTAACTTGGTTCTTAATTGTTGGGCCTCACTTAACAATTCCTCACATCTACTTCCTGTTGTTCTCTTACACTTTCCTCCCTCCTGCTATTATGTACAGCAGTCCCCGGTTT
>NC_089750.1:41531526-41561526 GCF_040412425.1 Macrobrachium rosenbergii | reverse complement strand
CATCAAATCCCTAAATTCCATCTCCTCAGCCTACTCCACAATCCATCTTCCCCAAGCCACATGGAATTTATATCCCCACCTGTCCTCAGTCCCCCGCCCACGAGTCAACTTCTTTCCTCCTTCCTGAATATCCCTTGGCAATTATTATTCATCGGTTTTTCCAGTAGAAGAAAAAAACAGTGCACCAGAGATTTGTTTGTTGGTACACAAACAACGGCCGAATGTTGCCCAAAATATCTAACAGAATTAAGCCAAAAATTGTAAATCATGGTACCACGTCACCATCAAAAAACCAACACCCAACATAATTATGTGGAAATTCAACTAAATATCAGTGATGCAATCTCAACAACTCCCAATACATCCCTTATACAAAGGATTCTAATCTCCCTATTATTACTTTTGCAAAGGTCAAGTCCTAACTTATAATGAACTATACTTCATGTAAATAGAAATGTTTATAATAAAACTTATTTTTTAAATACTTCACTATCTATTATCATAGCTAGAAAGTCTTGCACTGGTGGAAGGACGACAGAGTATCAACACAAAAACCTGATCTAGCTCATCTAGTTATATCCTCTACTAGCCCTCCCTTTCAAGATGAACCTTGCCTCTGTCTAGATGGCTCATGAACTCACTGTTCTCAGTTTTGTTTCTGTCCACGTGAGTTAGGAGGTGGGGGGGGGGGAAGCAATTCCTCATAATAAAGAGGTATTTAAAAAATAAATGTTATTACAGGGTATACAATTTTCTAGTTTTGAAATAAATTTTACCTATTATCAAAGCTGATTCTCACATAGATAATGGAGGTGGATAAGTGTATGAGGACCCAAAAATTAGGCCCCTCAAGAAAACAAAATAAATTCTGCCTCAATGAGACGCTATTTACCTAATGATTAAAATCCACTAACCAATTAGGCCACAAGAATCTCTGAAAATCAGTGGAGGTTCCTTGTAAGGAGGTTGGGGGGGGGCAATTCATCATAATAAAGAGGTATTTAAAAAATAAATGTTATTACAGGGTATTAAATTACAAGAGAAGAATAGGGTCTTAATTGCCAAATGTTTAAGAGCAGCTGTATTCATGGGTTCGAATAAGAACATGCTCAGGATCTTTAGCAGTAAGTCAAAATTCCATCCCAAAGACTCTACATGAGACTTAGGAATCTCAATCTGGAAGGAGAGTAGTGCTTCCTTAATGTCCATGTTAGAGGAGATATTCAAATCAATGTGACTTAACGCTGAAGCTAGCATGGAACAGTACCCCTTGAATGCTGGGACTGACATACCTTTAGTATAACAGAGGTAAATCAAGATCTGAATCAGTTTATTTGAAGAGGTATGGATACAGATGTATGTTGAATGCTTCCTGGAATTAAAGACGGGTTTTCTACATTTCTTTGAAAAGCCTCTCCCTTCCAGGGGACAATCAAGTCTCCATGTGGTCAGCTGCAGCATGGGAAGGAGCCATGGTTGATCCATCAGAAGAGGAAGAAGATAGGGGAACTACCGTCTGCCAGGCCACCACTCACCAAAGTTATGTAAGAAACCAAGCTTGATGGAGTTTTACTTTGGATCATAGCAAGGTGGGGAAAAACACAAAGGTCTAGACCAGACAAATCTAATGACACCACCCAAACTAGAGGATTCTATACTGGCTCCTCCACACACCAGACCCTTCCTATATGATGGTTGGCCAAGACTACTCCCCAGCCTTTGGTTGATGCGTCAGAATACAACATAAAATCTAGGCTCTTGAGGTGAAGGGAGACTCCTTATAAAAGATGGGGTCAGTGGCTACATCACTTCAACTGTTACTTCAACCCTCTTGGCACTTGGACCTGGAAGTAATCCTTAACCTGGAGCCAGGTTAAGGATGAGACCCATCCAATTTTATCTCAAGCAACATTGGGACAAAATTGGATGGGTCTCACCCTTAACCTGGCTCCAGGTACCAGTTTTTCCAGGGAAGCCATGTGACCTAGGAGAGACATCCACCTCTTGGTTGGCAAGGAAGCTATGGACAGAGATTTGTTGAAGATTGACAGGAAGTTGTTTACACACTTCTTTGGAGAAGCTATGAAATTCTTGGTATCCAGGATCATCCCAAGATATGCAATACTTTGGGCTGGAGTCAGGGATGACATCTGAAAGTTAATTATGATCTCAAGTACACTTGCCATTTTCAGTTGAAAACGTTTTGCCTTCAGGATACCATCCAGACTAGGCGTGAGAACTTGAAGGTCAGGACTGAGATTGAAGCACAATGCCCATATTTGAAAATCTTTTTCTTGGAAGACATGGCGAAGATATTTCCTGAGCTAGGATGAACTGGTATACGGAATTACTCATTCATCATATCTACTGACATCATCCAATCTTCCTTCTGCATGGCTGCAAGAACCAAGCTTGTTGATTTCATAGTGAATGGAGTAAAAAAAAAAAAATGAATAGGTTCAACCCTGAGACATCTAAAACAAGTCTCCATTATCCTGAGGCCTTTGGTATGAAAAACAAATGATCCTAAAACCCCACAGAAGAAATCTGAAACAGAGAGTCTATTTCTTAACCAAGCCTCTTCCGCCTCCCTTTTATCATTATCTGATGTATATATATAACTCAAGATTTCCCTTCTAGTAACTCTAACCTGTCAGCTGTCTCCTAACGTTTTCCATAAAGTTTCATTCTCAAACGAACAAAATCTTTCCAGATAGAGTTTCACTGTCATATCAAGATTCATATCCATATAGCATTACAATCTAACTTAAACCTTTTCCTCCATCTCTGACCACTTTTTTCATTTTGAAATCTATGAGAAGGGAAACCAGCAAAGGTGAAATAACATTCCCTTGTAGCACCCTACTATTTACTGTGATTTCACTGGACAAGACCCATCAACATTTACTCTGCATCTACAGTGCTCCCCCATCCTTACGCGGGAATAGGTGCCAGAACCTAGCACGGAAATGCAAAAATCCCCTCTAAAAATGCTTATAACTTCCAAATACCTTGTACACCTGAAACTAAAATGCTTATAACTGCCTATTTTAACATTTCACTACTTAATTTGATAGTTCAAACAAAAATATACCTTAAATTATCGCACTAAAACAAATTAATATTTCAAACAAAAATACACGCCAAATCATCATCCCAAAACACCCAAGGTAACCTTACATTAAAGTACTCTCCTACTACTGTTACTCTTAAAAAGGCTATATACACCCCTAAAACGCTTGTAACTGCCTATTTTAACAGTTCATCGCCAAACTTGACAGTTCAAACAAAAATATACCTCACACTATCATCCCAGAACACCCTAATATCATTTCAAAGTCATGTTGCAAAATTAAGTTCAAGCCTACAACTTACTCTTAAGTATCCCCTACCATTCAGACATGCACGTTTTCTTTAGCCTACGTAACTTAAGCATCATTCTGCTCATATTGTATGTAATGCAATGGGCGTATATTTTACGTATATGTCTTCTGTGATGTAAAATGGTTTTGAAATTATGTTTACTGTACGCTATGTTAGTATTTTCGTGATTACGTACAAATACATTTGAGAGAGAAAAATTATTTACTGTAGTAAATCGTTTGTGATCTTTAAAGCGACATTAACATAAAGTCATCTTAAACATTTTACCCTTAAAAATATATATGTACGAGAGAGAGAGAGAGAGAAAGAGAGATGTCAGTATCATTCATAGCTATTTTATCTAACCACCAAATGGGCAAAATAATAATAACAATAATAATAATAATATGTAATTTGAAATTTTATGCATTTCTATAGTAAATTATGTTTAATTTTAAACAAACAAATACATATTCCCAATCTTTTCCAAAACTCTCAATTGATGGGGGGGAAGTTGGACCTGTCATTTATGCCAAATAGGCCTATCTGACCAGACCCCTCACGAGAGCCTCGATGGCCAGGTCGGTAGAGCAGCAGTTTCGCACTACATAGAGGTCTGTGGCGCCGGTTCAAATCCACAGCCGATCAGTCAGAGAGACGGACACTTTCCTATCCATGTAGACACCCCGGGATGATGTATGTAAATCAACGGATAGGTTTGCTAAAAGTAAATGGGTGTTACAGACTAATAAACACACAAACAAAGCCACTCCAACATCTTCTAGAAACATAACAGACACCTCACACGTCTCGAACTGTCGACCTAACTGCTCAACTCTCCTCGCTGCTGGGAGAAAGGGAGCTGGTGATTTGGTATGATACATGAACATGCGCTAAGCGATGTCAGGCAGGGCAGCCGATCGAGAATACGGTCTACCCTAAAGCCAAATCAAAGTCCTTCAAAAGAAGGCATCGTGCTTACCCCATACAAAAAATGGAAAAAAGCATGTTACAAGAAGAAGAAGAAGATCTGACCAGACCCTCACGTCATATATTTGACATATATGACAGGTCCAACCTCCACCCTCAGTTAAGAGCTTTGGAAAAGATTGGGAATATGCATTTTGTTTGTTTAAAATTAAACATAATTTACAATAGAAATGCAAAAATTTTTAAATGACATATTATTATTATTGTTATTATTATGTTGCCCATTTGGCGGTTAAATAAAATAGCAATAAATTATATTGAAATCTCTCTCTCTCTCTCGTACATATATATTTTCAAGGGTAAAAATGTTTAAGATGACTTTGAAATTATATTGATATCATTTCAGAGATTAATAACAACTTACCGTAGTAAATAATTTTTTCATGATTAAAATTTAACATAATAGAAATGTTTAAATTTTTCAATTACAGTATATTATTATTATTATCTGAAAATTTGTAATTATTAGGTAAATCATTCATTTATCATATAAACGTGCTAAGTCCTCACCATCTCCCATAAGTTTATTAAAAAATTCTTGTGCTGTCATTCTCTCTCTCTCTCTCTCTCTTAATATACATATATTTGAATGAAAAAATACAGTAATTAGTGAATACACACTGCTGCTTTACAAAAAAAAACGAATTAGTGATAATTTTACAGATGCGGCCCAAAGAAAAATCCGCAAATTAGTGAAATTTCCCCGCGGACAAGTGAATGATGTGTTCTACAAAAATCCGCAACAAAATGAAACGCGGAAATGTGGACGCGTAAAAAAAGGGGGGGGAGGGAGGCTCTGTACTTCATCCAATGAAAATTTCAATCAGCTTGACATATTTCACGGATTGGAACTGGAATATAAAATTTAGTCCAAAAGCCAAGGACTGGGACATATGAGGTCATTCAGTACTTAAAATAACGTTGAAAAAACTGTTTGGAGAGGGTGGAAAGTATGATAGAAGAAAGAGAATATGAAAGTAGGTACAGTATAATGAATGAAAGGGGTTGCAGCTAGGGGCCGAAGGGACACTGCAAAGAACCTTAAATAATGCATGCAGTGTACTGCATGGGGTACACTGGCGACAGTACGCCCCTATGCTGCACATAAGTTTCTATGCTTTTAATCAATTTATTTCTCCCGCCTACTGAGCATATGCATGCTGTATATTTTCATTACAACACATTTCTTTAGTACTTTGGCTATGACTTACAATTCTCAATCATCAGGTTTTGTCTCATTCCATATTCTGCACAATGTCACCATCAATGAGGTGTCCATAAGTTTCAGCTAAATTCGTCTCTTTAGTGACTGCATCATAACTTGGGGTTTTCCAATTCCTAAGTTCTTTATCATTGGTTTCGCTGAAAACACTATGATTTCATGGTATGAATGTATTCAAAACTTTGAATTCATTCATACATACATTCAAGCCTTTGTTAGCTTCCGGTATTTCAATAAAATTATCCCTCTCATATCTCTTTTTCATGATCTCGTAAAAATGGTCTGCCCAGCATATATAGTATTTCTTTTTCTTCTTGTGTTATAACTGATCCATTCATCCTTTGGACTGGTATCTATCCCTTTTATTTTCACCCACTACATTAATAATTTTGTGGGCTACCCTAACAACATTCAGTTCCCTAAACATATGGCTGTGTCAACATCATGAGCATAATTATATGGCTGGTTTCTGTCACAGATGTCTACACACATTTATAGATCTCCTTTTGTTGGAAGAGAGCGCTTCCAATTGCCTAATTCTCTGCAACACAGAGACTGAAAAAATGCTCCTCACTTTCGTTCGCAGTCTCCCCCAGGCCTCCCTTACCCCATACATCTTTCATGACTTCATTGTTCCTACCAACTTTTGCATTCACACCACCAACAATAATATTCTCACATCTTTCTTGTATCTCATCTATAACACTAAAGTTTTATATAAAAATTCATCTTTTATTTCTCTGGTGAGTTTATTCATTTATGTAAACCTTGTAAGTCGTAAACTACTACTCCCTGCTCTTGACAGTAGGTCAATGACTTTCCTGCATTTGGCATTAAGATCGTGCCTACTCCAACTGTTCTTCCTGAGTAAATATGTATATTACACTCTTCCAATCTCACTTTTACCGTTACTTTGCACTGTAATACATAAACAACTATGTCCCATCAATAATATCTTGAATTCACTAACTGCTTGTTCTATCTTTCCAATTTAATCCCAGGTCTTGATGTCCATATGTACTATTTTCAATTTATTCGTACTAATTATAAACTGGGAAATTCTTAACACCCATGCCAATGACTGGGGGCTATTTCTAAACTGGCCTTTCCATTCAAGTGGAGGCTTTACTTGGTAAGTACAATAAAGACTCATAAGTCAAATACCAACTCTGACTTACAACATCGCGAAGAGACTCAATGATCTCCTCACTCCATACATCCCCGACAGGTACTGTCTGCAGTCGTCTACGGACTTTTTACGGAAACTCCGAGACTCTCCTTCTACAGGTATTATTGCCTCCCTAGACGTCGAGAGCCTCTTCACGAACAAGCCAGTCGACAAAACGATTGAACATATCCTGAATACGGTATATACAGTAGATGTGAGGACACACCGACCATGAACATCCCTGAAGAAGCCCTAAAAGCCCTTCTTGAAATATGTACTAAGAAGGCCCCCTTTACCACCCACAGCGAACATCTTTACTGCCAGATCGACAACATGGCAATGGGATCCCCTTTAGGGGTCCTATTTCCCAATCTCTCCATGAGCCTCGTAGAGGAAAGGGTCCTCAGTAAGATCCCCTGCCCTCGTCAATACTACAGGTATAATAGTGGACACCTTTATGAGAGTGGATAGCGAAGGAGACCTAGAAAAATTAAGGACAACTTTTGAAGAATGTTCCGTCCTCCATTTCACGTGCGAACGTGTGTTGACGGTGCCCTTCCCTTCCTGGACGTTTGGGTAAAGCAGACTCGACGGGTTATACCATCACTGTAAGCAAGAAACCCACGAACCCAGGTCTGTGCCTTAATGGGTCCAGTGAGTGCCCAGAAAGGTATAAAATGTCGGTGGTTGAAGCCTTCATCCGTCGCGCCATCTCACACTGTTCCATGTGGAAAGGAACTATGGAAGAGATCGAAAAATCAGAACAAATACTCATTAACAACAATTTCTCTAATCACATGCTTGAACAACAAACCCAAGACTCTATAAATAACTGGCACCGAGAAAGCATGACGGACACTGAAAACAACCATAGTTGTTATTAAAATAGTTTAACCAAACCACTGAGCTGATTAATAGCTCTCATAGGGCTGGCCCAAAGGATTAAAATGAAATGGAGTACCAGGTCTAAGCCATAGGCTAAGCACTGAGATTAAATGAATGAATGAATAATGAAATTTTTTAAATATGCAAAAAGGCATATGCTTCCACACTAGAACACATGCACACATTAAATACATTTACTCAAGTTTCATCTGTACAATTAAAAAAATAAATAAAACTGAATAATGATAAAATTCTGAATAACTTAAGATTTTTTAAAATTGTAACAAATGGGACCTCTCTCTGAACCACCTGTGTCCATTTTTACATCTGTAACGTAGCTGAGAAGGAAATAAAATTAATTTCAATTGTTTTAATTACTAGAACTGTGGGTTTCCACTCGCCCCTTCATAAACTCTCTCCTTCATTCCCCAAAATGGCTAAGCCTAACCCCCCCTCAGTGTTCAAAATGACTACCTGAGGCCTTGTTCCAGATTACCTTCGAAGATGCCTTCCTCGATGGTGCAAGACAACCGACAAGGGAGGGACCAAAAAGAGAAAGTTGGCGCCCCGCTATGTTAACCCTCCACGAGGTTGACGGCTGCCATGTGGCCTAGAAAACGTGGCAAAGATTGACCTTTGCACCACCTATGTTAGATGTGATGTATAATCCCCGAAGGTTATTTATAGACGATGCAACGGAAATCGAGAGAGAGAGAATCACTCAGAACGCCACCAAGGACAGATGTCCTTAACCTTGCCTGTCCCTTGAACCTTCCACGTGTTCAACCCCGAGGCTCGAACCAGTATACTTTGTAGTGGAATTTTAATTCCCTCCTCCATTGCCAGTGCCCTATCGAACAAGGGCACCATCATCTTGACGAAGGTAATGTACCAGAATAAAGTTTCTTAGTCAGTCACAATTCCCGTTATTTCTCTGTCTGATTTTTCATTTATTTTTTCATTGTGCAATCACCTTCAGTAATTTGTGTTGGAGCATTCAGTGTTAATGTAATTATGCATTTAACGGTGAACTGAGTTATTTGGCACCATCTGTGCAATCCCTCAGTCCCCTTTGAGCATCTTATTATTATTGCAAGTAACTGTCGTGCATATACTGCAGATAGGCCTCGACTGTGGAATTCCTTAGCTCTATCCATGTACAGTTCCCCTTCTACCCCCACTGCGATGTTTCATGTTATGAAGACATCATCGGCGTGGAAATTTATTCTGTGTAGGATTCATTCCATTTAGCAGGCCCTTATTATTACCTGCCCAGTAATTCGTCATTCTTCTGGTCTGTGTTTGTTATGTAAATATAATTAGTTACGAGAACCCTTGAGTTTATGTAATTGTCCCTCACATGAAGAAGGCCCTAAGCCACGGATTTTCCCGTTTGTCTACGAATTGTCCTAATATTGAGTCAGATGTGTAATAAATATAAGGAACTCCCTGCATTCATCCGCTGCCGCCCAGAATCAATTAAGTATCCCTCGGACATTCTTAGCAAAATTCAGATTTTTTTTTATATTAGTTGCCCTGTGGGATTTTGTATTTTCATAAATTACTTTTATATTTCATCAATTAATTTACATTTCCTCATGAATATTAAAACTGAGTCAATTGAAAATGTTGCAGACTGATAAAACTTCACCAATCAATCCATTTCCAAAACTTGATAACTGATGTTGGTTGTATTTTCGGCATTCGCATAACACATATTTAACTGTTATTATTACTTTGCATTCTGAGCATTTGGGAGCTGGCTCATGTGGGCTACTCATTAAGTGTCCATGTGTCAGACGAGTGTGGCCTATTCGGAGATGTGTTAGAATTACTTGCGCATGTCTCTCTCTTTGATATGATGAACTCCAGGTTTTGTTTGCTTCAACTTATTATTTTCTGGTTCTTCATTCCATTTATTTTGCTGTTTGTTTATAATGCCTACTTTAATATGTGTTATACAATCATTAACTGGGATAATTATATTAGCTCTTGTCATATGGACTGTTTCTTTAGCTGCTTTATCAGCCTCTTCATTTCACTTAATCCCTACATGGGCCGGAATCCAAATATTTTTATATTTTCCCCATTAATATATAACTTAGGGAGTAATAGCTTCATCTGTTGAACAATGTTATTTTTTGGTTTGTAACTCTGAATGGCTTCGATGGCACTTCTAGAGTCGCTAAAAATTACAAAATTATTACATAATGTCTTTAATTATCTTTATGGATGAAGCCTATTGCTCATAACTCAGCTCTAAATACCGAGGCATTATCAGGTGGAGAGAATTGATATATTTTGTCTTGGGATACTGCAGCATATCCCATTCTGTACCCTGATTTAGATTTGTCTGTGTATATTGCGTAATGTGGACCTTTTCGGCTTATATGTTCTACTGTATGTTGTCTACGGTGTTCTGGGGTATATGAATAACTTTTTGATAAATATTTCAAGTGTGTGCAAATTCTTATTTTATTCATAGTCCAAGGAGGAGGTAATTTTACTAATGAAGGCGATTGCACATTTATTTTCAACGACTCAAACAGTCTTCTGGCTCTAAGAGGGAAAGGTGGTGACCGATTGTTTATAAATACATCTCTTAATTCAAATAATTTTTTAATTGGAGAATCACTTGTCTGAATTCTCAGAGCACTCTTCATTGTTGAAAACTCTCTGCGAAGAGACAGTGGTAGTTCACCAAATTCAACTTTGTAAAGATGAGGTTGGTGATTATCTAAAGGCTCCTGGACATATGAATTCGAGAGAACGGAGAAAACATAATTTTTCAAAGTGGAAATATCCTATTTCCATTTGGGTCAGTAGAAAGAACCACGAACTCATAAATCTCCCCGCCTGTCACAACAAGTCGCCAACCACAACTTCAAGAACACACAAGTACTAACGAGGCACTAAGAGAAATCGCATCTGGCTGTGCCTTCAAAATTCATGGGATCTTTGAGGGGAAGGCCTGGGAACATATGGTTAGCTAAGGCATGAGAAAACACCCCTCACCCCCTTTGCCTTTGAAGGAGAGCCTAAGGAAATAAGCCACTCCCTCAGGTCAGGCCTAGTTGATTTGGCCAATCAAATGCCATCAATACCAAAGACCTAAGGACATCCTACAAGGAGCAAAATACCCAATGATCAACGGGAATTCCCTAAAACACACATCCAAAAATTGGAAAGAAACAAATGGAGGAGGTGCCTCAGGAGAAACAGTACCTGCTCAGAATATGTCACGGTTGACACAAGGGAAAATGGGAGGTATAAGGACAGACAGACAGGGAAAGAGCAGAGTGGAACAGGAGTCTAAGAGAGTTGATAAGAGCGGAAAGGAGAGAGAGAGAGAGTGCCAAAGTGAGGGGAAGCAGAAAAGAAACCGAAGGACAGAAAGAGAAGAAGTGTGTTAGTGCGTGATTGACTCTCAAAACATTAGTCCCCTTAATCAAATTCGTTAAGTCTCTCGAAACCATTATTGCAAAGTCTCGAACCACGAACCAGTTAAGAAACTATAGGTGGAGCTGTACGACAAGAGGTGCAAATAAACAAGAAACGGGAACAATTAATCATTTTCCCCCCTTTAACCTTAGTATTTTGGAATTTAGTAACTGTTTTAAAGGATCACTTG
The DNA here is from genome assembly GCF_040412425.1 of Macrobrachium rosenbergii. Taxonomy (NCBI): domain Eukaryota; kingdom Metazoa; phylum Arthropoda; class Malacostraca; order Decapoda; family Palaemonidae; genus Macrobrachium; species Macrobrachium rosenbergii. Next base: position 41,550,267 of record NC_089750.1, on the reverse strand, counting down.
TTCCTACTTACAATAAACTTCCACGCCGCTACCCCGGACACGTTATCTTAGATGTTAGGCCCTTTTGAAGGGAAAGAAACAGGGCCCGACAATACATATTCTAAGGCCTTCGTTATGAACTGGGTCTAACGTTTTCAGCGTTGCGTCTGATTCTGAGCCATATATTTCACTTCCATAGTCGATGATAGACAACACTATTGCTTTATACACTAAAGTAAGGGTACGTCTATCAGCTCCCCAAGTAGTGTTTGATAGTTTTTTTAATTAGATTCAATGCTCTTTTACATTTAGATTTCACTCATGTTATGTGGGCTCTTCAGTTCAGGCATCAAATACTAATCCCAAAAATTTTGCTGTTTGGCCAATTGGTATGGAATGATTTCTGATTTTTAAATCTATTTCTTCACCTTTCTTCCACTTTTTATTTTCATAAAACATTACTGCTTGAGTCTTTTATATGGATAATTTAAAGCCTGCAGATGATGCCCATTCATCTATTTTTATTATAGTTTTATTAATGATTCTTTCTGCATGTTTTAAGCGAGATGCTGAATAATATATGGCAAAATCTTCCATATATAAGTTACTTTCAATTCCAATGGGTATATTATTATTGATGTCATTTATTGCTAAAGTAAACAGTGTGCCGCTAAGGACGCTTCCTTGTGGAACATCATTTTCAAGTGGAAATGTACTTGACAATACATCAATTCTCACTTGAAAAGTGTGTTTTGTCAAAAAGTTTTGGATAAACTTGGGTAAATATCCACGGATGCTGTTTTTATGTAATGTTTTTAATATTGCATATCTTCATGTAGTATCATATGCCTTTTCAATGTCAAAAAAGACGGCTATAGTAATTTGTTTTCGTTCAAATCCTCTTCATATGTGGTCTTCTATGTTAGAGAGAGAATCCAATGCAGATCTGTTACATTGTGACCCAAATTGAGTGGGAGTTAAAATTTTATTTTCTCAAATGTGCCATGTTAGTCGAGCATTTACCATTTTCTCTAGTAATTTGCCTAAACAACTTGTTAAAGAAATTGGTCTGTAATAGTTTACATTACTGGGATCCTTTCCAGGCTTCCTAAACAACTTGTTAAAGAAATTGGTCTGCAATAGTTTACATTACTGGGATCCTTTCCAGGTTTGGGGATAGGAATAATTATAGCTTTACACCATTCATCAGGAAATAAATTTCGAAGCCATATGTGTTATAAAACTCTAATGATTTTGCCAAAGGTGCTAAGTGGCAGATCATTTCAAAACAAATATTGTCACCTCCAGAGGGAGATTTATTGCTGTTCAACAGAGCAAATTCAAACTCTTCCATATTAAATTTTCTATTATAATATATATATCTTCTATGGTTTCAAAACTTATTGTTATTGATTCTATTTTTCTTTGTGCAGAAGCATTCATCTAAATTTCTATCACAACTTACTTTTGCTAAGTTTTCTCCTATTACATTACTTTTTTCTTTTGGATCAAGTATGACATGTCCAGGTGGTTTAACATGGGTACCATTCATTTTCCTGAATTTTTCCCTTATTTTTTGTATGGGAGTATTATTAGAGAGATCTGATACATATTTCCTCCATGAAATGATTTTTCCTTGAATTACTTCTTTTTTAAATTTTGCAGATATTTTACTATATAGAGGTTTTAATGTATCAATTTCTAATAATAATAAAATTAGTTTTTGTAATTTTTCTTCTAATATCTGTAATGTTTTAATTATTTTATTCAAACCTTCTATTTAAATTATCTAATCATCTTCCAATTTGGTGTTTTTGTTTCATTATAATCTTCTACATACTCGAATGGTGGGATATTCATAGTGTGGAATTCATATAGTTCCCAATCTGCTTTATAAATGTTATATTGAGGGACATGTTGGGCGGGATTATTTTGTAATAATGAAATTAATATTGGGAAATGATCACTGGTGTGTAAGTTGTCAACTGTATTCCAATCCAATCTGTCTGCTATGCTTGTTGTACACAGAATTAAGTCTACCGAGGAAAACGTTCCATGTGTTTTTGAAAAATATGTGCTGATTTCGTTATCATTTATCCAGCGCATGTCATTTGAATCTATGAATTCTTCTATTTTACTTCCTGCTCTATTTGAGTTTGTATAATTACAGTCCCATATTGGGTTGTGAGCATTAAAATCACCTACTATTAATGTAGGTTCTTTGGCATTGTTAAATAATTCTTTAAGTTTATCAATGTCGTATTTTTACTAGGTTGGTTGTATAATTTATAAATTACATAATTATTGTTTTTTATTCGGATTCTAATACTCGATATTTGCAGGTCAGTAAAGTTTACAGGTACTTTGTCATAACACACTTTGTTATCTGCATATACAGCAGTACCTAAATTTCCATCTTCCTCTCTATATGTGGATACTAAGGTATATTTACCTATTGTTGATACTATTTTGTTGACATGTTGTAAACCTATCATTGGTTCATATTCTTTTAGTAATCTTTGTATTTCTCCTAGGTGCAATCTGGTCTGAAGACCATTTAAGTTCCATTGTACAATATAGCTATTGAAAATATTGTTATAGCAGTCAAGTTTTACTTTCTTTTTGTATCATCACCTTGGATTTTTTCTAATAATTTACTCACAACATTCAGTTGTTTTTCTTTATAACATACTAAGTGCTCAATGCATTTACAACCTTTTTCATGGGTACTCATACACGTGGTTTTTTTTCTATATTTCATAAAATTTCTTATAATGTTTGTTAAACCATCTTTTATGTTTTTGTTATTATTGCATAATTCAATGAAACAATCATTACATCGACATCTATTATCATGTATATTTTTTTCATTTGTTCTTGTACCAGTTACTGGAAATGGAGTAATCTCTTCTCTCTAACATAATCATTGTTATCTATATGGTTCTCTTTCACTTCTTCAGTGTTTTGGGTATCTGCCTTCATGGGTTTTACTATTGTTTTAGGAGATTAAGGTATATTCTGAGCTTGTTTTTGTTTTCGTTCTTTCTTCATATCCATTACCTTTGGTTTAACAGATGTTTCTCTAATAATAGTTGGTTTCTTAATTTTTGGTGTTGTTCTCTCCAAAGGCCTTTTTTTATCTTTACTTCCCTCTGTTACTTCCGTAGTAGCATCCTCCTCTGTTCCAATGTGCATCAATATTTCAAATGAAATGTGGATAAAATATTATCCATCACATTTGTACCTTTTTCTTTATTCTTTATCATTTTAGTTTTTATTTCTAAAGCATTAATTTCTTCTTGAGATTTACTTTTCTGTGCTCCGTTATTTCAATCTGTGTGCGTTTTTGTTTCATTATTGGTTCTTGTTATTGAAGAATATTTAGCTTCTTTTATAGACATCTCAGTTCTTTCCTGTAAGATTTTTAATTCTGTATTGTAAATATAGTACATACATTCTTTGGACCTTGCATGATGGTCTTGCCCACAATTTAACCATTTTAGTTCACTGCACTTCTATTGTGTGGCATGTTCTTCAGATCCACATTACACGCACACATGTTCATTTCAACAATATTTTTTCGCATGTCCATATTTACTACAATTTGGCACTGTAGCGACTTTGGGACATATGGTCGTAATTCTCTGGTTTGGCCAAAAATTTTTATTTTCTGAAGTAGATCTTGAACTTCAAATTTAATTTTTGCGATTTTTAATATTTGTTTATTCATCTGTTTACTTGGCAGATCATATAATTCACAATCCTGTACTTTTGGGTATCTCTTTTTAAGTGATTCTAATAGTATATTCTTTTCAACTGGCTTGTTATTATTCTCAGGAAGTACAATGGTGCCCTGAATACTGTTCATAGTGTCATGTTTTTAATTTTCATATTTATGTTATCTATATTTTTTATAGATAAATAATCTTCAGACTGACTTTTTGTTGTGGCTTCTATAAGCTATGTCTTTTCTTGTATCTGTCTAAACGACATTTCAGTCGTAGAATGATATTTTTTGGTCAGTTTCAAAGGTTAGAAACCTCGACCAACTTTCACTCCCAAAGAGGGAGTCGAAGTGAGTGAAGGTTGGGTCAAGATAATATTTAATTTTTGGGGGTTTGCTCTGTACTGGAGCATAGGGTTCCAATGTAAATTACACTTGGATTTTTTTTAGATTTTTCTAAACAAAGGATGTCAGAGGAGGTTTCAGCGGTCGTCAATTGTGCCAAGTTGCTACCATCAAAGGGTTCAGGGGTACTTGAATGTTTATAACTACCACTCATAAAGATTGAAGTAAAATAAAAAAATAAATAAATATATAAACCTGAAAACCTTAAAAAGATATCATCAGCCTTTCATGGAGTTTATTCTTCCACCAATGGCACAAGTGAGAACCGACTCCCAAATGTCCGCATCCCTACCCTACCCCACAGGGGATGGCACAACATGATTAGAGTGGCCCAACTGTAAGCCAAATTACGAGATTACTATCACCCCCACCCTAATCATATTACAGGCACACCGGCTAAAATGCCTGAGAGTCCTATCCCCAAAACCAGACCCCCCTGGAATCCGTGGTCCAGCCCAAACGAGTAGTTCTGCCTTTGAGACATCAACCTGATATCTCTCAGGTCCGAATATTATCGAGCAGCCGATGGTCCTACCACAGTTCCCACTATTTAGCTTCAGATATAAACCCCATCTCAGCTATGTTATCTTTACCTATTTATCAGGTTCAATAAATTTTTAGTAAAAGTGGAAAATTCCACAAAAATTAATCAGAAGAAATATACAATAATATATGAAACTCTTGGACTTAACCAGAGAACAAATTCCTGGGGTTCAAGAGCGCCCTCACCACGTCAAGGTGGTCCCACATCGAGGGGGAACAACCACAGTAAGTCCATAAAACTATGTTACAGGAACTTCATGCACCGAAAATATGTATTAGATGAGAAGGCCCTCAGAAAATTAATAAATGAAAATGTAACCCCTATTGCAGAAGATGACAAAATTAATCTGATAATATACTATAAAAATATGAAAACAAGCCAGTTATTGTTTAAAAACAACCCAGCACCCCAAGAAACGTCTTTAAAGAGAAGTAGTGTCATCTATGAATTTACCTGCCTGGTGGAAAGATGCCACCACTCATATATCGGGATGACCACTACCAAACTCTCAAAGCATATCTCCTGTCATCTCCAAGAAGGGGCTATTTTTAATCATTAAGCACAAAAACATCAAACAAGGCCCGAAAGAGAAGAACTTATAAAGAGCACCAAAATCACAGACCAGGCAATGGACTGCCGACATCTACAGCTTCTCGAAGCACTACATATTTTAGAAGAAAAAAAAAAGCTGAACATCAACACGGTTAAGGAAACCAAATTTCTCCCTACCATCATACAGAGAAATTTAAGAAACCAGCTGACGCCAGAGAGAGAGAGAGAGAGAGAGAGAGAGAGAGAGAGAGAGAGAGAGAGAGAGAGAGAGAGAGAGAGAGAGCCAGCACTGGACACAGAAGGCAAATTACCTGAACGAACTATAATCCCAGATAACATCCACCCAAATTCCAATACCAATTAGGCTCAGAAGGTCTCAACGCCTCCAGGACCGACTTCATCACCAACCCATGACCAACCAAAACGCAGCTGAATAACTGACCTGGCAACTATACACCCACGGCCCCACCCCAGCTTGTAACCTGCATGCCATTTCACTCACTCTTGAAAATACACACCAGAGCGCGTTTGAAACACCAGAGGAAATAAACCTAAGAAAACAGAAATCTTTGTATGTCCTTGGGAAATCTTACCAGCTACTGTATATGCTGACGAAAAAAAGATAATAAGAATAGAGAAGACTGTATGAATTAAATGCCGTGGAAACAGCTATAATTTTTATTGCAACTGCCCTCAGAGAAGGTCTCCTCCCTTATTATAGTTATTTTTTTTTCTTTTTTTTTTTTGATTTATCACAGTCATCCTATTCGACTGGGTGGTATTTATAATGTGGGGTTCCGGGTTGCATCCTGCCTCCTTAGGATTCCATCACTTTTCTCACTATGTGCACCGTTTCTAGTAGCACACTCTTCTGCATAAGTACTGTAGCTACTTCGGCATCTAAGTTTTCCAGATTCCTTTTCAGGGATCCTGGGATCATGCCTGGTGTTCCTATGATTATGAGTACAATTTCCACTGGCATATCCCATATCCTTCATATTTCGATTTTCAGGTCTTGATACTTGTCAATTTTTTCTCTCTCTTTCTCGTCTACTCTGGTGTCCCATGGTATTGCCACATCATTGAGTAATACTTTCTTTTTGATTTTGTCAATCAACTTCATGGTCTGGTCTGGTATTACCCTATCTGTTCTGATATCACAGTCCCAGAGGATCTTTGCTTGATCGATTTCTATCACTCCCTCAGGTTGGTGTTTGTACCACTTATTACTGCAAGCTAGCCGGTGTTTCTTGCACAGGCTCCAGTGGAGGGCTTTTGCTACTGAATCATGCCTCTTTTTGTACTGGTTCTGTGCAAGCACCAGACATTTGCTTGCTACGTGGTTTATGGTCTCGTCTTTCATATTGCACTTCCTGCTTATGGGTGAGATATTATTTCCATCTATTGTTCTTTGAACATATCTGGTTCTTAGGGCCTGATCTTGTGCCACTGTTAGATTTCCTTCTGTTTCCTTCTTGAGTTCTCCCCTCTGTAGCCATTGTCTTGTTTCATCTCTGGCCAGTTCTTTTGTCTGTCTCATGTACTGCCCATGCGTTGGTTTGTTGTGCCATTCCTCTGTTCTGTACTTCAATCTCCTGTCTCTGTATATTTCTCGGTCCTCGTCTACTTTTATCAGTCCTTCTTCCCATGCACTCCTTAGCCACTCATCTTCACTGGTTTTCAGATATTGCTCCAATGCTCTGTTCTCGATGTTGACACAGTCCTCTATACTTAGTAGCCCTCTCCCACCTTCCTTTCATGTTATGTATAGTCTGTCTGTGTTTGCTCTTGGGTGTAGTGCTTTGTGTATTGTCATGTGTTCCCTAGTTTTCTGGTCTATGCTGAGGGGTTCAGCCTTTGTCCACTCCACTACTCCTGCGCTGTATCTGAGTACTGGTACTGCCCATGTGGTTGTGACTTTCGTCATGTTTCCAGTGTTGAGTTTTGACTTGAGTATCGCCTTAAGTACGTGTCCTTCATCTCTTGGTGTTTTATATCCTCTCCTTCTATTTTTCCCAGGTATTTCTATCCTGTCTCATCTATGTGTCTGATGCTGTTCCCGTCTGGCAGCTTTATCCCTTCTGTCCTTGCTATTTTCCTTTTTTGTATGTTGACCAAGGCACATTTTTCTACTCCAAACTCCATCCTCATGTCCCCAGATATAATCCTTACAGTCTGGATTATGGTATCTATTTCCTTGATGCTCTTGCCATGCAGCCTGATGTCGTCCATGAACATCAGATGGTTAATTCTGTTGCCTCTTTTCTCGAGTTGGTACCCAGCATCCATCTACTGCAGTACATTTGTTATAGTAATCATGGCTACTACGAAGAGTAGTGGGGACTGTGAGTCACCTTGAAAGACCCCTCTCCTGATGTTAACCTCTGCTAGTCTTATCCCAGAGCTGGAAAGTACTGTATTCCAGTTGCACATTGTATTTTATTATTATTATTATTATTATTATTATTATTATTATTATTAATGTGTGTGGCCTGCAAGATTGTTTCCTAGCATTGCAATTATTTCCTGAAGTCATGTATGTATGTATGTATGTATGTATATGTATATATATATATATATATATATATATATATATATATATATATATATATATATATATATATATATAAACAAACTAACACCCTCTTGCTTTAGCAGGAGTGGCTCCTGAAAGTATAAATCTTTTATTCATATTTACCTTACAGGGCATTCAAATTTCCTTATATAACTGCCATACTTTTAGCCCTTCCTCTTCCACTTCAACAGTATGTAATTTTCACTTTCACTTCAACCAAATAATGATCACATATACCTACATCCAACGGTATTTTTAGATGCTTTTATTTAACTTGAGTTCTGCGTCTGTCTGTGTCAAATCTTGTAAGTCAATTTTCGACCTGTTTCCTTCACCCGATGGACTTGAAATTTTGCATGGTTACTCAACGCAGGTGACAATACCTTACATGATCAGTAGGTCAGCAGTGATCTCTCCCGGTATCGCAAGATTTTTATGAAAATCTTCGGATTTTTTATACCTTCTCTGACTCGGTAGAATAAGTTAATAATTCTACGGATTTTTCAAACCTCCTTTGGCTCGACAGGATATCACGCTCCATTTTTTTTAGTTACAGTCATAAATAGCTTACAATTTCTGTCAAAACTAAAAATTATAAGATAAATATAAATTTTTTTAAAACTTTGATTAAAATGCGCTAAAACGTAAAAAATAAATTTTGAGACACCAGGATTTTCTTACAATAAAACATGCCAACAAAAATAAAAGCGTGGGTGCCGAACATGGAAGGAAATTCTACAAGAAATAAAAAAATATGTTTCTGTTCTTGTAGCATTTCCTTCCATGCTTGGCGCTAACGCTTTTATTTTTGTAGACATGAAAATCCTGGTGTCTCAAAAATTTATTTCTTACTTTTTAGTGCATTTTAATAAAAGGGTGTTTATAAGTTTTTTATTCTCATCCACAAACTTGCTCTTCCATCGACTCTGAAAACACAAACTTCAACAAACTTTTTCTTCACCACTTCCTCTTTGCAAAGTTGCCTACACTAATGCATACATTTGTTTAAATCATGTATTCCTAATAATGAAGTCCTCTCTGCTAAACATTCTACACAGCTTTCCATTCTCAATCACTCCAAGTATTTCAACTACACCATCTCTTTTTCTCCTCACTAAACTTTGTACTTAAATCACCCGGTACAACTATACTCTCTTGTTCCCCAATGAGCGTTTTTTTTTTTTTTTTTTTTTTTTGCTAAACGTGGGTAATACCACAGAAAAACACTGGAGAATAATACCACAACCTCACTGCTTCAAAAAATGTATAAGTTTCATCACCAAATTAGCACTAGTACGCACCAACCATACACCTTTCTTTTATGCACTCTTGTGCTCCTTGTAAGTTAAAGTCCTTTCTATTCTGGAAAGCCCGGAGAACCATCAACCCAGCATCTTTTGGGAATGCTGTTCGATACGGAAGTTCGCAATTTTTTAAACTGAACGTGGAAATGCAGTAAATTATATCTGACAAGTAAGTCGGAAGGAGGTAAATTTTCCACTAACCTCTTGCATCAACACGGTATCTCGAGAATGAGTAAGCAGGGGTTGATGAAGCATATAATTCACTTGATAAATTTCTCGAGACCGTTATCCTTTCACTTAGTATATTTCTCGAGATTATCATCATTTGGTAGGTAGCCATAAAGATATGAATTTCTGGCACTTGAAATGGTTTATAGAAGGCTAAATAAGTATTTTTGGCAATTTGAAAAGTTTATATATTTAAGAGTGACAGTACACTTCCTACCGAGCTTCCTCTCGTTCTCTAAGTACTAAACCAATAAGTATTGACTCAAAAAAAAAGATAGCTTATTAGAGCACTGATATCTGACATTGAAAGCACTAATCAATGTTGCATGTAGTTACTGAGGATAAATAAAGGCTAAAATCTAATTAAGAACAGGTAAGTAACATGAAAGCAGGGCACTACAATGCAAGGGGATGTTGTAAAGGGCTTGAATTAGATTGACAGCCTCCAGTGTCCATATAAATAAGAAGAATACTAGAATTCTACGAATGGTATGGGAGGGAGGGGGTTGGGAGAGGACCTCGGCCAAGAACCAAACACAAGCATGTCTGAAATCCAACTCAAGATGTGGGCACTCGGCCAAACTCAGACCTTCTTGATCAAGACGCAAGAAGGATTACTCCCATAAAAGAGGCTCAATTCTTCAGATTCAATCACAATTATCGTATGAATATATGAAAACTAGATAATTCATGATTAAACGGGATGAGGTTTAAACCATTGCCTAAAATTCTGACTAAGGCAATAAATAGAACTGCATGCCTGTAAGGTGAGTGATGAAACGTTCTCGTGATTGTTTAGTGGTGAGGTGCGGTTACTCAGTCCGAGAGAAGTGCTGTCATTCTAATATTAGGTTTCCAAAAGAGTGCGGATATTTTAGATCATGCACTATCTCATTACCAAGGAGTAATTTTCTTTGGATAATCGGTAAAGAATGAAAATTGCGCATTTTAAAATGATAACAGATAACAAAACATTGGATAATGTATTATTATTATTAAAATAGTTTTACCAAACCACTGAGCTGATTATCAACTCTCACAGGTCTGGTCAGAAGGGTTTGTCTTTACTTAGATTTATTCACATTGTTTATATTTTGTCAATTTAGCTTTAGTAAGATTCTTCTAAACATGATCACTGCTTTGCTGAGGTATTGGGTGTATAACTAATCAAAGCAAATACAAGAATGAAATTTTTTTTTAACACATTCGCAAATGTGTTTTCGATATTCAATGCCTCATGAATAACTCTGTTAAGAAAATTAAAATGAATCCGTGGTTCAGCCCAAAAGAACAGTTCCGCCTTTGTGCTATCAATTTGATAACTCTCAGGTCCGAACATTATCGGGCAGTTGATGGTCGTACCACATTTCCCACTATTTAGCTTAGGATATAAACCCAATCCCAGCTATGATTTCTTTTCCTTTTTATCAGGTAGAATAAATTTTAGCAAAAGTGGAAAATTCCACAAAAATTAATCCAAACAAATATATAACCATATATGAGACTCTTGGACTCAAACCCAGTAACAAATTCCTGGGGTTCAAGAGCCCCCTCACCACGTCAAGGTGGTCCCACATCGAGGGTGTGGAGATGGAAGAGTGTTTGGATTGGAGTAGCCATGAAAACTTGGAAGACTTGGAATATACGATGACGTTGTTTTATTCAACAGCACCAAAAGATTTGCAAGACTTGCTTAATATATAACTATTAAATTTCTAGAGAGGTGGCTCAAAATAAATCTAGAAAGGGTAAAAGTGGTGAGGAAGGAGTGTGCACGAAGGGATGGGGAGCACTGAAAGCAGATGGCACTGGCGAGGTTGATTCTTTCAATTCTTTGTTAATGGTAATATCCAGTGCAGGTTCTCTAAAGTTGGAATTTAGTGAAAGACTCCTGCAGGATGGGCAGATCGAATAATGGTCAGGCTGAGGAGGATTTGGAAGTCAGGTCGTCTGTTACTGTATAAAAAAGTGGGTTTGTATATAAGTTGTAATGGGCATATTCAAGATGCTTATTCTTAATCAGCTGGAAAAAGAAACTGATAAAAAGCTTAGAGATGAACACGGTAGTTTTAAAAAGACAGGGATTTCCACAGATCAAATATTTGGGTAAGACAATGTGCAGCAGTGTAAGAAATTTAAAATTCCCCTTCTAATGGCTGTTGTTAATTAGGATAAGGCACTGACAGTGTTCACAAGATTATATTATGGAAGGTCTTCCATCATTATGACATCCCTCTTAAAAATGTAAGGTTAATTGACACTATAAAAACAGCAGATGCAAAATCAATATTGATAGGATCTTATATAAATTTGAAGTAAATAGAGGAGTGGTGGTAGGGAATATTATTCAACCTTCCTTGTTTGCTGTTTCCTTTGATTTCCTAATGAAAAAAAGTGGTAAGAGATGGAAGAGAAGTTTTATACTGGAGTAATGTAGCAAACTGACAAACTTGGAATAAGTATATGATGCTGTATATTCAGAAAAATACCACCACATGTTTTACTAAGCTTTCTCAATAGAATGCATCATATATCTGCGAAGATGAGACAAAAAACATACAAGAATTGCAGATGGAATGAGGATGAGATATGCAGAAAAGGATGAAAAAAAAAAGTGATTCTGAGAAAGGACTGAGGTTGAATCATTCGTATATTTACGAAGGATGACATCTGGAATTTAGTGAAAGACTAAAATGACCAAGTAAACCATGAGCTTGCTGAATATGGAATAGGAAACTGACCAGACTGAAGTTACTTAATAAATTAGAATATACATTAGCTAGTACAGTCTCTATAGTTATACACACACATGAATTATGGTACAACACAAACTATAAAGACTTTGTCCATTTGGAAATAAAACTTTAGGAAGAATATCAGGAGTCAAATGGCAGAATAGAGAGGTATGATACATATGGGAAACCATGGAAGTTCCATATACAGACGAGATGATGAAGAAATGGAGATGATTGCTTGGACGTACAGTATTCTTTTCATAACCACTGGGAGAATGTTATGTGATGGTATCACCTGCAATCCTGTAGGCACAAGAAGAGTTGCAAGACCCAGACCTACTTAGATGAATTACTACCAGCCTGACTTTCCCATAAGATTTGCAATGCCTCTTTTACTTTCGAATGGGCAGCAGGGAAAGTCCCTGAAGGGCAAAGGATTTAATCTTTCTACAGAATTTGATACAATATTCTTTATCAACTTTTCTGCCCTTTCACTGTCTATTATACTTATCTGGGCTGGTCCCCAATAATTTTTATAACATGACAATTAACTAATACTGTCCACTCTAAAATCTCTAGACAACACAGTGCTTGATATTAAACCTTTCCAAACACTGCAATATCCTCAGCGTCTCTAAATACTAGTTTTTCTTGCCACAAGTTTAAGTTTCCTTTGGAACTATTGAAATTAAAAGGCAGGAGATTAAAGCAATGGGTTGGTCGCTCGTCACCAACAAGCTGTATTTTTCTGCTTTAACAATAGTAGTAGTTGCAATGTTTCTAAAATATGTGGAAATGTATGTTGAATATATATTCAATTTATAATGCTTGTGTTCTCTGCAGCATGTTTAATCATTACATATGGGATTCCATCTGGGCCAGCCATAGATTCTTTAGTATTTGCAAAAGCAGAATCAAATCCTCTCATGGAAAAGGGAACATTGTAAGGTTCTTGCCTGTATGACGCAAAATCAATAATTTTCTGTTCTCTATGGTAATAGTCTGTATAGAGTTGGTCAAAGGCTTTCTTTGATACATTAGCAAAGTTACTGGCAGAGCATTAGCCATTAACTGAGGATCGGCACGTTTTTAATAGTTTATATTTAATACTGGTGGTCTGCTGGGGACAAATTTGCTTGTTATTTTCTGATCTTTTTCCAAACCAAAGTAAGTGGAGGTTTTGTATTCACAGTTGAAACAAATATAGGCAAATCAGAAATTATTCCATACCAATTGGCAAAACAGCAAAACTTTTGGGATTAGTATTCGATACTCACTTGAACCGGAAAGCCCAGGTAACATACATGAAATCAAATTGTAAAAGGGCATTAAACCTAACTGAAAAACTATCGAACACTATTTGGGGAGCCGATAGACATACCCTTACTGTACTATAAAGCAAAAGTACTGTCTATCATTGATTATGGAAGCGAAATATATGGCTCGGCATCAGACGCAATGCTGAAAATGTTAGACCCAGTTCATAACGAAGGCCTTAGACTATGTTCAGCTTTTTGATCATCACCAATGTCTTCTTCACAAGTTGAATGTGGTGAACTACCTCTTTCTCTCCATAGAGAGGTAGTAACAATGAAGAGTGCTCTGAGAATTCAGACAAATGATTCTCCAACCAAAAAATTATTAGGATTAAGAGATGTGTTTATAAACAGTCATCCACCTCCTTTCCCAATTAGAGCTGGAAGATTGTTTGAGTTGCTAAATATAAATGTACAAATACCTTTAATCAATATTAAAAGTACCTCCTCCTTGGACAATGAATAAAGTGGGATTTGTACACACTTAAAATATTTATCAAAAAGTTATTCATATATTCCAGAACACCATAGACAACATACAGTAGAACATATAATCTGAAAAGGTCCATATTACGCAATATACACCTATGGATCCGAGTCACAATACGGAGTGGGATATGCTGCAGTATCCCTGGACAAAATGTGTCAGTTCTCTCTACCAGATAATGCCTCAATATTTACAGCAGAGTTATGTGCAATAGCATCATCCATAAAAATAATTTTGTGATTTATAGCGACTCCAGAAGCGCTGTAGAAGCCATTCAAAGCTATAATAAAAAAAATAATTTTGTACAAGAAATTAAGTTTTCACTCCATAAATTGTGTAATAATGTGGTAAAAATATTGAAACATGTTGGATTCCTGTCCATGTAGGGATTAAAGGAGATGAAGAGGCTGATAAAGCACCTAAGGAAGCAGTCCGCATGACAAGAGCAAATGTAAACATCCCTATTAGTGACTATTGTAAGTAAATGACAAAATGTATGGAATGAAGAACCTGAAAATAATAAATTAAAACAGATAAAATTCAGTGTTGGAAAATGGAGTTCATCATATCAGAGAGAGACACACACACACAAGTAACTCTGACGCGTCTTCTAATAGGTCATACTCGTTTGACATGTAGACACTTAATGAACAGACCATGTGACCCTCCTCCCTAATTCCCAGACTGCAAAGTGTTGATAACAGTTAAGCATGTACTGTGTGAATGTCCAAAATATAACCTACAGCGACTATCAAATTTTGGAAATAGATCAGTAAAAGAAATTTTGTCGGAATCTTCAACATTTTCAGTAATACCCATTTTAATGTTCATGAGGAGCTGTGAGTTAATTGATAAAATATAGAAAATCAATCAATTAGTCTAATGAATTTTAAAACAAGTAAATTCCAAGATTTTACATAATTTATTTTGAATTTTAATATACCTTTTTAATGAGTATATATGGAAACATGAATATAACTGTATTTATTGTCTGAGTGTATTCTCGAACGAGAGCGCATGCCTCTGTGCAGCTTTTAATTTCATTTTCATTCATTCATCACTAACGAGTGACCTGTTTGGTCCCAGTGCTAGGCATCTAGCCCAGACCTGTCATTTCATCCAAATCCTTCGGGTCAGCCCTATGAGAGCTGATAGTCAGCTCAGTGGTCTGCAAATTTTTTTAATAATGATAATAATGTTGGGTAGGGTAAGAGGCAGATATTTGGGAGTCAGCTGTCACTTGTGCCATTGGTGGAAGAATAAACTCCATGAAAGGCTGATGATATGTTTTAAGGTTTTCAGGTCTAATTTTTCTTTTTCTTATATTCGATGTTTATGGATAGTAAAAGATTCGAGTACCCCTGGGCCCTCTGATGATACCGTTTTAACACAGTTGACAACTGCTGAAACTTCCTCTGACAACCTGTGTTTGGAAAAGATTAGGAAACCCTCTAGTGCAATTACACTGGAACCCTAATTTCCAGCATGGAGCAAAGGGAAATTGACTAGAAATGTATGCAAAATAGGACCAGGAATATTTGAAGCCTCTTATGATAAGTATTTTATCTTTAATCTGGAAGATTCTAATTGTGATATTTTTAATGTTTGTAGAGATATTGTGAAGTGTTGTGGCCGAGAGCCTAAGATATCACCTGAAGGTCGAGGAAAAGTGACAGTAGAATCGTCTTCAGCAAAAGAAAATGAAAAATTAAAAGCATTATTGCATCTTGGAGGAATTAAAGTAGACTGCTCAGTACATGCTTTTTGGAATCACACCAAGGGAATATTTACACCTTAACTGATGACGTACTCAGAGGAGCAGTTGGTAGAAGAATTAAAGGATCAAGATGTAATTAGAGTTGAAAGAATGAAGATGATCAATGGAGCGTTGATTCCACTTCCAAATTTAATCTTCTTCTTCTTTCAACCTTATTAGTCCCACTGTATAGCAGGGTCGGCCGCTTGAGTCAACTTTCTCCATCTATTTCTATTCCTAGCATCTTCTTCCCCAAGCCCCACCTCACCCATATCCCTCCTCACCACATCCATCCATCTGATCCATTGACACCCCACACTCCTCCCCATCACTGGCATGTTCTTAGCTCCCTTGATTGGTTCCACCTCCTCTCTTCTTATTACATGGCCATAGTATCTCAAACGAGCTTCCCTAGCCTTCTCCTTTACATTACATATACCACACATTCTTCTTATATCTTGACTCTCCCTCCTTTCCAGTAGTGATATTCCAGCAATCCATCTCACCATCCTCATCTCAATTCTTTCCAACAGTCCCTCCTCTTTCCTTTTAAGTGCCTAGGTTTCTGCCCCATATAATAGTATGGACCTGGTAACTGTCTTATAAATCTTTATTTTAAGCTTTAATGGCATTTTCTTGCCTAAAACAACTCCAGTTACTTCTCTTCATTTTTGCTATGCTTCTTTCACTCTGTCTCACTGCTTTCTCAGCACCTCCCTCTTCTGTTATTATTGATCCCAAATAGTTAAACTCATTGTTCTGCTTTAGCACAGTACCATCTTCCACTTGAATGTTTACTTCTTCATGTTCTTATCTACTACTAGCCATTAGCTCTGTGTTTCCAATGTTCGCTTTAAATCCTTTCCTTTCTAGGGCTCCTTTCCATGCCAAAAACTTTCTTGCAGTTCTTCTTCTGTGTCTGCTATGATGACTAGATCATCAGCAAACAACAAATCCCACCGTTCATCGTTTTCCTTAATTCTGATGTCAGTGTCTCTATAATGACGAGGAACAAGAATGGACTCAGAGCTGACCCCTGATGGAGTTCTACCTCCACAGGGAATGTCTCAGTCTCCCCATATTTTGTTTGTACAGTAGTTCTTGCACCCTCATACATCATCTTCACTAACCTTACCAAATTCTCCAGTACTCCTCTCTTTCTCAAACACCAATAGACGACTATTCTTGGTACCCTGTCATATGCCTTTTCAAGATCCACAAAACACAAATAAACTTTCCTGATTCCTTCTAGATACTTCTCTTGGACTTGTCTTACTATAAAAACAGCATCCACTGTGCTCTTGCCTTTCATAAACCCAAACTGCTGCTAATGTATATCTTATCAGCTCTCTCAACCTTCCTTCTACTATTCTTTCTAGTATCTTGAATACATGCTCCAAAAGCTTTATTCTTCTGTAGTTCCCACAGTTTAACACGTCTCCTTTTTGTTTATACATTTTAACCATCCAGTCCCTTGGCATTTCCTCTACATCCCAGATCTTTTCCAATGGTGTGTGCACCCACTCTTTGCCTAGATTTCCCAATGCCTTAATCATTTCTATCATTACCTCTGACTTTCCTGCAACCTTATTTACTTTTCGTTTCTCTATAGCACTCTCGACTTCACTCACTCTGATGTTTGCTATTGGTCCTTCTACAGGAGGAACATTTTTTAGTTCTTCACACTCATTCTCATTGTTTATTAGTTGTGAAAAATAGTCTTTCCATCTTCTCCTGACTTCCTCTTCCTCAACCATTACATTTAATTCGATTTGATTACCTAATGTAATAAAGGCAGCATGGTTACGTTTTAAGGTAAAAGCAATATAGCCCAAGGCCGAGGAGATATTTTTATTGCTAAGAATATTGACATATGTTAGGGTCTTGTAGGCAAAAGCTACAAGGCAAGCCTGCCACATGTGTTAAATGTAGTGAACCAGAGCATGGTGTATGCTATAAAGAAGCAAGATGTATACATTGTGGAGAGAATCATCCATCTTCACAGAATTGTGATGTTGACATCATGGAAAAGAAGATACAGACATTAAGGGTAAGTGAACGTATCACATTTAGAAAGGCAAAAAAGAAAGTATTAAGTGTTATGTTAGACCTGGAATATCCTTTACCAGTATTGCTGCTAACAGAAGCAGAAATATAAATGCTACCAGAGGTAGGTCAGTGACAACCTGTACTCCTGCCTTGTTGGAGGCTGCATCAGTGGTTTCTGGCACTCCTGCCTCTTTGGAGGCTGCACCAGTGGTTTCTGTCACTCCTGCCTCTTTGGAGGTGGCACCAGAGATTTGTGGTGCTCCTACCTCTTTGGAGGTGGCACCAGAGATTTGTGGCACTCCTACCTCTTTGGAGATGGCACCAGAGATTTGTGGCACTCCTACCTCTTTGGAGGCAGTTTCAGAGATTTCTGGCACTCTTGCCTCTTCGAAGGCAGCGCCAGTGGTTTCTGGCGCTCCTGCTTCTTTGGAGGCAGAGCCAGTGGTTTCTGGCGTTCCTGCCTCTTTGGAGGCAGTGCCAGATGTACCTGGTACTCCCACCTCTCTGGAAGCTGTACCAGCTATACCTGGTGTGTCGTCTTCTTTGGAGGCTGCACCAGCTGTGACTGACATTCCTGCCTCGTTGGAGGCTGTATTTTCATCATCTGGTGCTTGTGTCTCCTTGGAGCTTGCACCAGCTGTAAATGGTGCTTCTGGTGCTTTGGAAGATGAACCAATGTCTGGCCCTCACACCCCTTCTCAAGCAGCGCCAGCTTTGTCTGGTGTTCCTGAGACTGATAACCCTCTAAAATGGAAGGCAGCCACAAACAATCAGTCTCCTTCCGGAAAAAATAATGAGCAAGGCAGTAAGCTGAAGACTCTTAAAAGAGGCTCCAATTTAACAGCCTCAGAAGCAAAGTAAAATTCATTCATTTCTCCAGTGGAACTGTCAGGGATTAAGAGTTAAATGGGAAGAATTAAGGCTGCTTTTATCAGAAGTATCTCCTGTATGTATAGCTTTGCAGGAGACCATGATTGGTAATAATAGGTGCCCCAGTCCACGAGAGTATACAGCCTGTCATTCCACCTATAACTTAAATATATCATATCGCACAACAAATGACGAATCTGCAAGCAAAACATGAAAA
>NC_089750.1:41481526-41526526 GCF_040412425.1 Macrobrachium rosenbergii | reverse complement strand
CGGGTTTGGCTTACACTTGGGCCACTCTAATCATGTTGTGCCATCCCCTGTGGGGTAGGGTAGGGGCAGACATTTGGGAGTCAGTTCTCACTTGTGCCATTGGTGGAAGAATAAACTCCATGAAAGGCTGATGATATCTTTTGAAGTTTTCAGGTTTACTTTTTTTTTCCTCCCCTCAATCTTTATGACAAATCATTATAAGGATTTGAGTACCCCTGGACCTTTCGATGGTAGCGACTTGGCACAGTTGACAACCACTGGAACCTTATCTGACAACCGCTCTTAGAAAAAACAAAACAAAACCAAAATGTAATTACACTGGAACTTTATGCTCCAGTACAAAACAAGCGTACAAGAGGTAAATATCGTCTTGACCCAACCGTGACTCACTTCAACTTCCTCTTTCAGAGTGGAAGTTGGTCAAGGTTTCTAACCTTAGAAACAGAACGGAAAATTTCAGCCCTAAAATTAGAAAAATACCTGTTGAACAGACATTCAACGACAGAAATGTCGTTTAGACAGATAAGAGAAAAGATGTGGCTTACAGAAGCCACAACAAAGTGTCAGTCTGAAGACTAAATGTCTATAACAGCAGTAGATAATATAATTGTGAAAATTAAAAAAAAAAACATAACACTATGAATAGCATTCAGGATACCATTGTGCTTCCTGAGAACAGTGACGACCCAATCAAAAAGAATATTCTCTTGGACTCTCTTAAAAAAATATATCCCAGAGTCCAAGATTGTGAGGTATATAACATACCAAGTAAACAAAAAAATAAGAAAATGTTAAAAATCACAAAAATGAAATTTGAGGGTCAAGATCTACCCCAAAAAATAAAAATTTTGGGTCAAAACAGAGAAATAAGCCCCTATGCCCCAAAACCACAACAGTGCCAAAACTGTAGTAACTATGGGCAAGCAAAAAAATATTGTCAAAACGAACCTGTATGTGCGTACTGTGGATCTGAAGAACATGTCACACAGTGGAATTGCAGTGAACCAAAATGTATAAACTGTGGGCAGAATCATCATGGAAGATCCAAAGAATGCATGCATTACATATGCAATACGGAACTGAAAATGCTACAAGAAAGAACAGGGATGTCTATTAGAGAGGCTAAATTAGAATTGAAAGTGAGAGGAATTCAAGATCCTGCTAAGTAACTTACATATGCCTCGATAACAAGAACTAATAATGAAACAAAAACACAGAGATAGAAGTAACAAAACGCAGGAAAATAAATCTCAAAAAGAAAATAATGCTTTACAGAAAAAAACCTAAAATGGTAAAGAATTAAGAAACAGGTAAAATTTTATCAAACTCATTTGAAATGTTAATGCAAATAGCACAAGATGATGGTACTACTACAGAAGAAAAAGAGGAAATTCGTGATGGAGTGGAAATTAAAGATAAAAAAAAAAAGGCCTTTGAAGAGAACACCACCCAAAACGAAAAACCAACTATAACTTAGAGCATCATCGGTTAAACCAAAGACAAAGAACAAAAACAAACTAAGAATATACCTTTATCTCCTAAAATAATAGTAAAACCTATTGGATACAGATATCCAAAACACTGAAGTTGAAGATAACAATGATTATGTGAAGGGAGAAGAGATTACTTCATCTCCAGTAATTGGTACAAGAGCAAATGAAACAAGAAATGTACATGAAAACACATGTGGATATAATGATTTTGTAGAATTGTGCAATAATAACAAAAACATAACAAAAGATGGTTTAACAAACATAAGAAATTTCATGAAATATAGAAAAAAAGAAACCACAGATTTGAGTACCCATGAAAAAGGTTGCATGTGCACTGGGCACTTAGCATATTATAAAGAAAGACAAATGAATGTCGTAAGTAAATTATTAGAAAAAATCCAAGTTGATAATACAAAATAAGAAAGTAAAACTCGACCGCTATAATAGAATATTTTCAATGGCTATATTATACAATGGAACGTAAATGGTCTGCTGACCAGATTAGACCTCGAAGAAATACAACGATTATTAAAAGAAAATACCAACCAATGATATTATGTTTACAAAACGTCAACAAAACAATATCAACAATAGGTAAATATACCTTAGCATCTTCATCTAGAGAGGAAGAAGGAAATTTAGGTGCTGCTATATATGTGCATAACAAAGTATGTTATGACAAGGTACCTGTAAACTTTACTGATCTGCAAATATCGAGTACTAGAATCCGAATAAAATACGATAATTATGTAATTTATAATTTATACAACCAACCTAATAAAAATTATGACTTTGACAAACTTAAAGAATTACTTAATAATGTCAAGGAACTTACATTAATAGTAGGTGATTTTAATGCCCACAACCCGATGTGGGACTGTAATTGTACAGACTCAAATAGAGCAGGAAGTAAAATAGAAGAATTCATAGATTCGTATGACATGTGCTGTATAAATGATAATGAAATCAGCACATGTTTTTCAAAAACTCATGGAATGCTTTCATCAGTCGACTTAACTCTATGTACAACAAACATAGTTGACAGATTGGATTGGAATACAGTTGACGACTTGCATACAAGCGATCATTTCCCAATATTAATTTCATTATTACAAAATAATCCCACCAAGCATGTCCCTCAGTATAACATTTATAAAGCAGATTGGGAGCAATATGAATTCCACACTAGGAATATCCCACCATTTGAATATTTAAAAGACCATAATGAAACTAATAAATTTCTTGTTGATTTCATTATAAACGCTGCTGATAAAGCAATACCAAAGTCAAAATCTCGTCCAACAAAACACAAAGTCCCATGGTGATCTGAAAAGCTAACAGAATTAATAAAAATAAAACACCAAATTGGAAGACTAGATAATTTGAATAGAAAGTTCAGTTAAATAAACAAAACATTACCGATATTAGAAGGAACTTTACATAAACTGACTATATTATTATTAGAAATTGATACATTAAAACCTCTATATAACAAAATATCTGCAAAATTTAAAAGAGAAGTAATTCAAGAAGAATCATTTCATGGAAGAAATATGTATCAGACCTCTCTAATAATACTCCCATACAAAAAATATGGAAAAATTCAGGAAAATAAATGGTACCCATGTTAAACCACCTAGACACGCCATAATAAAAGATGGGAAAAGAATACTTGATCCTAAAGAAATAAGTAATGTAATAAGTGAAAATTTAGCAAAAGTAAGTAGTGATAAAAATTTAGATGAGCATTTCCACACAAGGAAAAATAGTGTAGAATTAATAACAATAAATTTTGAAACAATAGAAAATATACAGATAATAGAAAATTTAATATAGAAAAGTTTGAATTTGCTCTGTCGAACAGCAATAAATCTGCCGCTGGAGGTGACAGTATTTGTTTTGAAATGATATTCCATTTAGCACCTTTGGCAAAGACATACTTATTAGAGTTTTATAACCACTCATGGCTTCGAAATTTATTTCCTGATGAATGGTGTAAAGCTATAACTATTCCTATCCCCAAACCTGGAAAGGATCCCAGTAATGTAAACTATTACAGACCAATTTCTTTAACAAGTTATTTGTGCAAATTACTAGAGAAAATGGTAAATGCTCAACTAACATGACACATTTGAGAAAATAAAATTTTGACTCCCACTCAATTTGGGTCACAGTGTAACAGATCTACACTGGATTCTCTGTTTAACGTGGAAGACCACATATGAAGAGGATTTGAATGAAAACAAATTACTATAGCCGTCTTTTTTGACATTGAAAAGGCATATGATACTACATGGAGATATGCAATATTAAAAACGTTACATAAAAACAGCATCTGTGGACATTTGCCTAGGTTTATCGAAAACTTTCTGACATATAGCACTTTTCAAGTGAGAATTTATGTATTGTTAAGTACATTTCCATTTGAAAATGGTGTTCCATACGGAAGCGTCCTTAGTGGCACACTGTTTACTTTAGCAATAAATGATATCAGTAATAATCTACTTATCGGAATTAAAAGTAACTTGTGCATGGATGATTTTGCCATATATTGTTCAGCATCTCGCATAAAACATGCAGAGTGAATCATTAATAAAAATATAATAAAAATAGATGAATGGGCCTCATCTGTAGGCTTGAAATTTTCCATAGATAAAACTCAAGTAGTCATTTTTTATAAAAATAAAATGTGGAAGAATGGTGAACAAACAGATTTATCGGCCAAATGCTTGTTAAACATTTGTTCTGTGTGCCTATTCTGAAATTATTATCTCTGTCTATGCCTATTATGTTTCCATAATCTGAGTAGAAAAGAATGAGGAAGTGAGAGAGATGAAGTTGACACGCTGACAGCTGAGCCAGTTTGGTGCAAAATACTTCTTCCTATTTGCTCAGGTGCTTAACCCACGATAGGAAACGTCAATTTTGAGATAAGGCCCTTGAAGCTCCAGTCCTGTATGTATACTGTACATGTATACTTGTATGTATAATGTATGTATACTTTATATAACATGTATACTGAGAAGTGGAAGGAGAAATCTGTTATTCAAAGACTGAAGGGACTAGTTAGTAACCCTTCAGGACCCACCATATATATACAAGGGAAATCACAGAGAGTTAGGAGTTGCCTTGGGGATTTCAAAGATAGCAGCAGTCTCTTTCTCTCTATCTCTCTCTGATACAGTATTGTGTATGTATATATATATATATATATATATATATATATATATATATATATATATATATATATATATATATATATATATTTTTTATATATACTATATATATATATATATATTTATATATATATATATATATATATATATTTATATATATATATATATATAAATATATATATATATATATGAATATTATATATTATGAATATAAAAGGCCCATAAAACACTATTTAAACGTTGAAACCATATATTTCGGGCACTGGCTTCTGTGCCCCTGTTCACTGGTAGAATATGGACAGATGAAATTTTTACAAGGGTATATATACAAAACATAAAGGTGTGGCGTTAAGTCTCTGATGGTATGAAGTGACCATTTCCTAAGAAGGAGGAGAATGACCAATTCCCTAGTGGTTTTGGCCTCATTAGCTCCCGTTTGGCGACGGATCTGGAGGTCGCCTTTCTTGGGCCATCTTCTTCAGTAGCGGTCTTAGGATTAGGGCGTCAATGTCGTCCGATTTCCAATGTCCTCCTGTCTCGCCTATGTAAATGTCATTACAATTGCTACACGGTATCTTGTAAACTCTGGCTTCTTCCCCTTTGTTATTTAGGTATACGTTTATGAGCGAACTCCCTTAAATAACAAAGGGGAAGAAGCCGGAGTTTACAAGATACCGTGTAGCAATTGTAATGACATTTACGTAGGCAAGACAGGTAGATCACTCTCGCAAAGAATAACAGAGCACAAAATATCAGTACGTTATGCTTCGGAGAGCTTGGGGATTTTCCTACATATCAGAAATACAGGACATGTCATAAACTGGAGTGGGGCGGAGTTGGTTTTCAAAAGTAGCTGTCTGTACAAAAGAAAGATGCTGGAATCTGCTATCATCAATCAAACCAACAATATGAACCTGTCAGAAGGACATTGGAAATCGGACGACATCGACGCCCTAATCCTAAGAACGCTACTGAAGAAGATGGCCCAAGAAAGGCGACCTCCAGATCTGTCGCCAAACGGGAGCTAATGAGGCCAAAAACCACTAGGGAATTGGTAATTCTCCTCCTTCTTAGGAAACGGTCACTTCATACCATCGGAGACTTAACGCCACACCTTTATGTTTTGTATATGTACCCTTGTAAAAATTTCATCTGTCCATATTCTACCAGTGAACAGGGGCACAGAAGCAAGTGCCCGAAATATATGGTTTCAACGTTTAAATAATGTTTTATGGGCCTTCTTATATTCATATTACACTGTAGTATTACAGGAAAAGACATTCATTATATATTATATATATATATATATATATATATATATATATATATATATATATATATATATATATATATATATGTATGTATATATATATATATATATATATATATATATATATATATATATATATATATATATATATATATATATATATATATATATATATATATATATATATATATATATATATATATATATATATATATATATATATATATATATATATATATATATATATATATATATATATATATATATATATATATATATATATATATATAAAGTTGGTTATCCTCCTTCCTCAAAAGCATAAGTTTTGTCATATTCACCCATAAAGTGTAATACATTTTGTAAGAATGATCTAAGGTGTTTATATTGGCAAGCATTGTGAAAGTGTGTTTTACTATTTTCTGTCGAAGAAGGTAAGAGTCTTACTTGATGTATTCTGTACTGTTGTTGTGATAGAGAATTATTGTTTTGATAAGAGGTGGATAATATCTCTTTATATTTCACTAAGTGCATATCATTGTGACTTGGCAGTGTTGTCTTTGAGGAAGTTTTAGAAAGATGTGAGTTTAGTTTTTTTTTTAAAGTGAAGGCAATCTTTTGAAAGATTGACATAATTTTTAACCATATTTTTGTCTTAGTGAAATTGCTGTTGGTATATTTCCATTTTTGCATATTTCATTCCTATATGTCTGTGTTATCATATTGCTCTAATTTTATAAGTACACAGTGTGTTCCAAAGTTTTGTGTTGGTGATTGCTTAGCATTTTGTTAGTGCATACTTATTATTGAGATTTCAGAGAATACTTATACGGATTGCAGTCAGTAATATTTTGGTGAACACTTGTGTTGAGTTTAGTTAATCAGGTGTATATCTAAAACTTGAGTGAGAGTTAATGGTTTGAATTTTACTTAACCAAATTGCTTTCTTGATATATTAAAGTTTTGTGAATTAATCTTGACTAAGAAATACTTAAATCTTACACTGTTGTCAAGTATTAGTAAATCTTTTTGAGATTGTGAACTCTGCCATAATTTTTGAACTTAGAAATAAATTTGTCTGTTTAAAGTTTTAAAAGCATAGTGTTTCATTTTGACCACCAGTGATTAGAAAAATTAATGAATGAGTACAAGGTAAGTGATATATCTGTCAAGTTCTCCTTTATCAAAGTGAAATAGAACCAGGGAAACCATTATAGTGTTTGATGAAGTGATGCCCATTTTCCACTAGTCTGTTTATAGCTTATTAGTTGTTACCTCACCCATAACTTAATACAGTTAGATTGATTTTTCCAGGTGATAAGCAAGTTTTATGGGATCACTGTACCTTTAGAGTATTCAGTCTTAATATTTTTGTTATGAGGTTTCAAGTGTCTGGCTGAAGTGAGGTAACTTTTTGGTATTATTATTTGTGTAATAACCAGGTACTTGATCACTTCGTGATAATATATATATATATATATATATATATATATATATATATATATATATATATATATATATATATATATATATATATATATATATATATATATATATATATATATATATATATATATATATATATATATATATATATATATATATATATATATATATATATATATATATATATATATATATATATATATATATATATATATATATATATATATATATATATATATATATATATATATATATATATATATATATATATATATATATATATATATATATATATATATATATATATATATATATATATATATATATATATATATATATATATATATATATATATATATATATATATATATATATATATATATATATATATATATATATATATATATATATATATATATATATATATATATATATATATATATATATATATATATATATATATGTATGTATATATTTGTATATATATATGTATATGTATTGTAAGGGCAACAAATCACGCCTCTCTTTCCTTGTGTTTCTCCTTTTCAGATGTACATTAATCACGTCATGTATTTTACCTGTCTTTATTTCAGATTCTTTGTGTACCTCACCTTATGCATCATTGTACGGCCTTTCTGCCGATATGTATATCTACCTTTTATATGTCACGTAACAAATGTACGTATTTTTATGCTCGCTAAAAAACACAAATCGTGTATGGACGCAGAGGGGGGCCTTGGGTCGGCCGCTACCTTTCCGTCCGCTTTTTGTCTTATAAACACCTGTCAAGAATAATAAAGGATCAGTCTTTCACTTCTGAATTTTGAAGCGTCACGCTAGTGACCCCGGGTCAGGGACAGGTAGCACGGTTTTGGCCCAGCCATTAACAGACTAACTATGGCCGAACCCTACCATCAGAGAGCCTTTAGCCAACTAACTACGGCATAAAGTTTAGGCCTCTGATAGCACCCTACCTGGTGGAAACCGTGCCATTAACAGACTAAATACGGCATAACCAAAAGGGCAAGTTTTGGCACTTCATCCAACCTCTCGAACTAATCAGCACCATTAACGGACTCAATAAGGCGTATTTTCCCGCGTTTTGGTGTTTGAGCAGTCAAGATGTCAGAAACACAAATGTGAACCCGTGGGCATTGTCTGCACGCCGCTCTCACCAACAAAGCCAGACACAGTCAAACTTCCTCCGTTCTCACACCAAAACACTGCATCATGGTTCCAGCATGCAGACGCGCATTTTTGCATGGCACGCATCTCAGACGATGCTACAAAATCAGGCATAGTCATGACGGTGCTCCCAGAAGAAGTATTCAATAGAATCTCCCCTTGGCTGGACGTGCAACCAGACAAAGTCACATGCACAGACTTAAAAAACAAACTGCTGAATTCCTACTCTATCCCCGTGTCCGAGAGAGCACAGCGTGCATTCGACCTGTTATCCCAGCCCCTCGGAGATGCATCACCCAGGGAAGCCTGGGACCAGCTGCAGAGGATAGTAACACTCCCAGGTCACGACGAGAAGAGGAGGAAGAGAACATTTGACCTGAAAAAAGCAATCTTCCTTCGGTGCCTCCCGCAGGAAGCTCGGCACCAGATAAGGGATGCAGAGAACCTAGACATGGATCCCTTAGTCGACAACGCCCAGAAACTATACGAGGCCACCAAGGCCTCGACACATGCCACCGCCCTGGGAGCCTGCAACCTGTCGGAGGAAGATGGCAATGACGACAGAGACATCAACGCCGTTTATAAGAAGAGACCATCATTCAGAGAGCACAAGACATGGCCAAACCCAGTGTGGTGTTTCTACCATAGAAAGTTTGTGACCAACACCAGAACCTGCAGGCCTCCGTGTTCTTTCACAAAAAAAAAACAACAAAGGTGGCCACAACAGCTGTGGCTGCGAAACCCAACTCCCCCGGCCCAGTAGGGTTTTTCATCACAGACGAGATCTCCAAACGCCGTCTGCTGGTTGATACGGGGGCAATGCAGTCGGGTTTCCCTCCATCCAGGGAAGGTTTAGAAAAAATTCCTGACTCACAACTCTCCCTCATGGCAGCAAATGGAACTCCGATCCGCACTTATGGCACAACGACCCGGGCTATCTCAATCCTAGGGCACAGATACCACTGGCCTTTCGTCATAGCGGGGGTTAAGTTCCCTCTGTTGGGCACGGATTTCCTAGGGGACCACGGACTTTTAGTTGACGTCGCCAGACAAAGCCTCCTCAACACAGGGATGTGCCATTCCCATCAGCTCTCCACCGGACCCGGTATGCCCTCCATATGCTCCGCAGCCCCCAACAGCTACACATCCCTCCTACAGGAATTCCCGGACGTGTTCAAACCAGAACTACACCAGTCACCTGGGGCTTCGGCAAAGCACGGCAACTTCCACCACATCACCACGACGGGCCCACCAACCGGTGCCAAGTTCCAACGTCTGTCCCACCCAGAAGTTACAAGATGCCAAATGGGCCTTCGCAGAAATAGAACGCATGGGCGTTTGTAAAAAGGCATCAAGCCAGTGGGCACCCCCCTCTCCACATGGTAAAGATATCCGATGGTTCATGGAGGCCCTGCGGGGACTATTGGTGCCTGAATTTGGTAACAACACCAGATCCCTACCCCCTCCCTAACATGCAAGACCTGAAGGGCGCCCTCCTCTTCTTCATTTTTTTTTTTCCTTAACGTGCATTTTTTCCCATTTTTTATATGGGGTAAGCACGATGCCTTCTTTTGAAGGACTTTGATTTGGCAGTGGGGTAGGCCGTAGCCTCGATCGGCTGCCCTGCCTGACGTCGCTTCGACCCCGGTAGCGAACGTGTACATGTTACCAAATCCCCAACTCCCTTTCTCCCAGCAGCGAGGAGAACTGGGCGGGTAGGTTGACAGTTCGAGACATGTGAGGTGTCTTGTTATGTTTTTAGAAGATATTGGAATGGCTTTGTTTATGTGTGTATTAGTCTGTAACACCCATTTGCTTTCAGCAAACCTATCCGTTGATTACATACGTAATCCTGGGGTGTCTACACGGATAGCAGAGTGTCCGCCTTCTCTGACCGGTCGGCTGCGGGGATTGAACCCTCGCCACAGACTTCTATGAAGTCTGAGGTTGCTGCTTCTACCAACCGAGCCATTGAGGCTCCACCTGACAGGCGCCCTCCATGGAGTCAAAATTTTCTCCAATATGGATCTACTAAAGTCATACTTCCAAGTCCCTGCGCATCCCAACGACGTCCCAAAGACCGCCATCATCACGCCCTTTGGGAGCTACACATTTTTCTATTCCACTTTCAGTCTCAGGAACGCAGGCGCCACCTTCCAGCGCCTGATGGATACCATCTTGGGAGATCTGCCCTTCTGCATCTGCTACATTGACAACATCCTCGTTTTTTCCAGGTCCCCAGAGGATCACCTTTGCCACGTCCGCACTATTGTGAAATGCCTGCAGGACAGCGGATTAGTTGTCAGGTTCAACAAGTGCATCTTTGGGAAAGAAAAAGCAGACTTCCTGGGCCACGAGATTTCCCCAGCAGGAGTGTGACGCATGGCCTCTAAAGTAAAAGCTATAGAAAATTTCCCGGAACCCCAAACCATCAAGGACCTTCAAGAGTTCCTTGGGATGAAAAACTACTACTGGCGCCTCATCCCAGATGTCTCCCACATCATGTACCCCCAGATGTCAATCCTTAAGGGGAAACCGAAAACACCAATGTGGGAAGCTCCGCAGCAGCAGGCATTCATCCAGAAGAAAAAGGCCCTCTCCAGTGCCTCCACCTTAACTCACCAGAACCCCGCCGCTGCCCTCAGGTTGACAATGGATGCCAGCAACATCGCCTGCGGTGCAGTACTAGAGCAACTGGTGAATGGCACGCCCCAGCCCTTGGCCTTCTTCAGCCGCAAGTTTTCACCAGCTGAGACCCACTGAAGCCCCTTCGACAGAGAGCTGCTGGCTATCTACCAGGCCGTGAGGCACTTGAAGTACCTGCTGGAGGGAACAGAATTCACAATTCTGACAGACCACAAACCCTTGGTTCACGCATTTGCAAAACAGGGGGATGCCTGGTCTGCAAGGCAGCAGCTGCACCTAACCACCATCTCCGAGTTCGGTTGCACCATCAACTACATCCCTGGCAAGAAAAACTCAGTGGCCAATGCTCTGTCAAGAGTAGAGATCAATTCCCTTCACCTCGGCATCGACTACGAAGATCTCACGAGGGAACAAGCAGCGGATCCAGAGACGGCGGACCACAGGACAGCAGTGACAGCTATAAAATGGGGAGATGTGCCCTTAGCAAACTCGGACACAACTTTCCCCTGCGACACCAGCACAGGTCACCCACAAGGAGGAAACAAGTGTTCGACATCTTCCACGGCCTCTCCCATCCATCGGGGCACACAACGGCATGCCTCATGACTGACAAGTTCGTCTGGCAAGGCCTCAACAAGGGTGTCCGCCAGTGGGCAAGGAACTGCACCCCATGCCAGACGAGCAAAACATCCCGGCACACTGAATCCGGGATCGGCGATTTTCCTCAGCCTCGTCGGCAATACGGCCACATCCACATCAACGTCATCGGACCCCTTCCACAGTCGAGGGGAGCCAGATACCTCCCGACGATCATAGACCGCTCCACCCACTGGCCCGAAGCAACCCCTATGGATGAGGCATCAACGACATCATGCGCAGAGGCCCTCCTCTCCAGTTGGATAAGCCACTTCAGAGTGCCAAACAGCATCACTACGGACAGGGGACCTGCCTTCCTGTCAGAGCTCTCGGTCTCCTTGGCACGCCTGATGGGTACAACTCTACACAGCACAACAGCATACAACCCCGCAGTGAACAGCATGGTCGAGAGGGGGCACCGCTCTCTTAAAGCAGCTCTCATGGCACGCTGCACCGACGAGAAGTGGAAGGAACAGCTGCCCTGGGTCCTGCTGGGTCTCCGCACCACACCAAAAGCAAATGGTGACGCTTCCCCTGCTGAGAAAGTCTACAGGGAAACATTGGCTGTACCCGGAGAGTTCTTCCCGTCGTCGGTGCCGACAACCCCCTCCTGAGGTTGAGGGAACTCGCACAAATGTTTGCGCCACAAGACCTTCACCGACAGAACCATCACCTACAGCCCACCCGCCTTACACTCCTGCGCCTACGTCTTCGTCAGGGTGGACGCTCGCCGCCCGCCCGTAACCAGACCCTACAGGGGGCCCCACTTTCATCAGGCAGGCCAGCAAAGCATTCCTCACTGACATCCACGAGCGGAAGGACTGGATCACCATCGACAGACTGAAACCCGCATTCCTGTTAGACAGCGAAATTTGCGAAGAAGTAGGCAGGCACCCCAGAGTTCCGCCGCAATACCTGCCTAATGGTGCACCTGCTTCCCCACCAAAGCGGGGCCCGGGACGGTCCAGAAAACACATCCAGCCATCCGTGGCCACAGTTCTCCAGAAGCAGGGGCCTGCTCCGACTGCCTCAGTGCCTCCATGATTAATGTTGATTCATCCAATAATTGCTCCTCTAGTTATTGTTGGGGGGGGGGAGTGTTTGTAAGGGCAACAAATTCCGCCTCTCTTTCCTTGTGTTTCTCCTTTTCAGATGTACATTCATCACATCATGTATTTTACCTGTCTTTATTTCAGATTCTTTGTGTACCTCATCTTATGCATCATTGTACAGCCTTTCTGCCAATATGTATATCTACCTTTTATATGTCATGTAACAAATGTTGTACGAATTTTTATGCTTGCTAAAAAACACAAATCGTGTATGGATGCAGAGGGGGTCCTCAGGTCGCCCGCTACCTTTCCGTCTGCTTTTTGTATTATAAATACCTGTCGAGAATAAGAAAGGATCAGTCTTTCACTTCTGACTTTTCTTGAAGCTTCACAGTATATATATGTATATATCAATGCATATATCTATGTATATATCTATGCATATGTATATATATATATATATAATATATATATATACATATGTATGTATATATGTACATACCACACTCCCCTGCAAACAGCTAAAATCCACAAATGCATAAAACCCTTCTAAAAACACTTAGAACTGCTTATTTTGGTAGTTCAAAAAAATCTAAAAATGCTTATAAAGAAGTACTGTCCTACTTAGGATGGGGTTAGGTTCCAAAAAACCCATAATTTGTTGGAAAAAACGTATCTCAAATATAGCCTAGCCTTTACTAGGGTATGCAGTGCCACGTGTACATACAGTATATGGTAGCCTAGCCTACACTATAAAGTATAATCTATGCATATAAAATATAGTAATTATTAATATCAGCTAATTCTGGAGGTTAATGCAGAATGACTTGTGAAAATTTAATATAAAGAGAAATTGAATAACAAACAAGAATTAGCTTAGCCTACAAAATGGTATATCGTATACATATACAGTAGCCTAGCCTACATTATACTGCACTCTATATTCACACATTAATTCCTATTACACAAACATCAACATAACAAATACGCATCTTTTCCATGTATCTTTTAAAATGTTATGCTTTACTTCACTGTATCCAATACTGTATACATTCTTATATTGCTTTTGTATTATGAATTGCGATCATAGCGATCAATGATTTGGTTTGGAAATCGATTACGTGGTCTGTTTATTTCGTCGTATTTAACTCAGTTCAGATAGCTTTTCTTGCTTCTAGTTAGCGTAAATGAACCTCTAATTACTTTATTTATACGGGGCAAGGATATTTTTCGTTATACGAAGTGTTTTTAAGTCGAAATATAACTTAAATATGTCTCGTTGTGAAATTAATTTTTAGCTATTTTTTTCGTTAATAAACGATGTTGGCCGTTTGGGGGCATGTTTGTGCACAAAAAATCAAGATTCCGCTCGCTATTTTCACTTGATTTCATCATAATAAGAGCTTTGCGTATTTATCTTTTATCACATGAAAACAGCAGTAATGTGTTTTTTCATGCCCAGTAGTTTTGATTAAAATACTTTCTCTCCAATTTTAACTACGGTTGAGTTTCATCCATATTGCCGATGCACAATAATTTATAGTCATTAGAAGCTTGAACATTGTTATCTCAGCTTCAGCTACAACTTGCAGCTTGAATTTAGCAGTATATTTCCTTACCGATCTTTTACCCATACCGAATAAGGGTATAATGTAAAAATATATCAGTCCTATTCTACTTAACGTCATTTGTAACATAACTACGGTAATATTTTAATACCATAATATGGCTGAAATACAAGCAAAACAGTTGTTGTTACCTGACTTGGTTATTAGCAAAACAAGTTTCTCGTTTGGTTGCTTATGGCTGTATGCATTTACGCAAGAGTACAACATTACTAACAATACTTTTATCATTCTCTTTTACTTTTTTAACTAGAAAATGGGATAAAGAGATGGAGGGAAAGAAGGTGGTCTATTGTAATTTGGTCTCTCTCACTGCCTGATTGTACGCTGCTGCCTGCACCCATGCGAAATTTTAAAATATTTTATAAATGTTGTTGTAACAGTATTAATTGTTTACCCCATTGCAAAGTCATATTATCCTAAGGCGAATTAATATAACTCGAGCACTACCGGGGTACCTGAGTATTTTAATAGTTTTATCACAAAATGTGCATTTAGTCATGAAAATATGAAAATATGGTAATTAGTGAATATTTTTCAGTGAAAAATACTGTGAATGGGTGAATTTTCTGCAAACAATGTGTACATAGGTTCCATAGAAAAATCAGCGAATCAGTGAGTCTGCAAATCGTGAGAACGCGAATATGGAGGGTTTACTGTATATGTATATACATGTATGTGTGTATATGTAAGTATACCTTAGTTTAACCAGATCACTGAGCTGATTAACAGTTCTCCTAGGGCTGGCCCGAAGGATTAGATTTATTTTACGTGGCTAAGAACCAGTTGGTTACCTAGCAACGGGATCTACAGCTTATTGTGTAATCTGAACCACATTATAACGAGAAATGAATTTCTATCATCATAAATAAATTCCTCTAATTCTTCATTGGCCGGTCAGAGAACTGAACGCGGGCCCAGCAGAGTGCTAGCCGAGAGCGATGGCAATCTGTCCAATGAGGAACTTATGTATGTATGTATGTATGTATGTATGTATGTATGTATGTATATATATATATATATATATATATATATATATATATATATATATATATATATATATATATATATATATATATATATATATATATATATATATATATATATATATATATATATATATATATATATATATATATATATATATATATATATATATATATATATATATATATATATATATATATATATACTGTATATATATATACACAGTATAAAGGAAACAGGCCATTTTCTACATTTGTCTTATCTTTATTCCGACGTTTCGTAATATTACCTTTATTACATCTGGGAATCTGTCAATAAACATAAGAAAATTATAAAATAATCTTAAATTTGTTAAAAACCAAAATGCAGTAAAAAGACAAATTTACAATTACAAAAATATATCTAAAAGCTAAGACTGCTGGCCAACCTTCAGTTCAGAGAGAGGAAGACTGAATGACAAGAGAGAAAAATGAAGGAGACATGTTAGCAAAGATACAGTGAGATCGAAGAGGTTTGGGTATTCAACTGGGGAACTAGCTGCTTAATGAGCAACGACTCTAGAATGAGTACAGTAATACTTCGATCTTACACGATTCGAGTTGCGCGAATTCACACACACATGAACTTTTCACTGGAACCTAACTGATGGGCATACACGATTTTTTTCACAGACACACGAAATTCTCGAGAAACCCTGCAGAAGTGGTTAGGTTTAATTTTTTAAGTAATTTACAAGTTTTCATGCTTTTATGCATAAAATCTGTATGAAAAATGCATTTCATGCTTTTGTGTAAAATCTGTATGAAAATGCATTTCATGCTTTTATGTGTAAAATCCTTATGAAAAATGCATTTCATGCTTTTATGTGTACAATCTGTATGAAAAATGCATTTCATGCTTTTATGTGTAAAATCTGTATGAAAAATGCATTTCATGCTTTCATGTGTAAAATCTGTATGAAAAATGTATTATTTTTATTTTTGTACATGCATAAATATGATGCAAAGATAATTTCAGCACATTCAGTTAGTGTACTTTTACAAGATGTGATACCTATTTGCAAAGTTACTGCACTTTTCAAAGATGATACCCCTGCAGAAAATGCTTGTTTAATGTTTGAAGTACATTTATAAGTTTTCATGCTTTTAACTGTAAAATCGTTATGGAAAATTTATATTTATATTTTTGTACATAAATATCATACAAGTATTACGTCCATTCGCAAAGTCTTTGTCAAAAGGACTTTACATGAACTTGAGATGAGGTTGTTCAGTCGCGCTCATTTGATAAAATGAATTCATTAATGTAATATCAGAGATGTAACTAAGAGTTGTATAAGTGTCATTCTTTGAAAATTACTTTGTTAACCTCGGAGAAAAGTGGTGGTGCAATCTGTATGTGCATGTAATTACAGCACGTTCAGTTGGTGTACTTTTACAAGATTGATACCCTTACGTAGTGCACTTTTCAAAGATGATACCCCTGCAGAAAGTGTGTTTAATTTTTAAGTACTGTTTTATAAGTTTTCGTGTTTTTAGGTGTAAAATCAGAAAGGAAAATTTGTATTTACATATTTGCGCATAAATACGATACAAAAGCAGTACAGTTACTGTTAGCGCTCAAACATATTTTTACAACTTATTATTTCTCTGTACGTCATTACTTGTACAGTATATGATTTTAAACTGATTGAATTTTACGTTTAACGTACTACCTTCTACGAACATTATGTACACGTTTTCGTTATTTTATTTCGTTATTTGAATTGTACCTTTGTTATGACTGTGACGCATGAAGGTTTTACCTAGTGACGCAAAGAAAACGGCTTTTACTCTAAGTGAAAAAGAAAATGGCATCCCATGAATTAGGAGTAACATTAGTATACAAACACATCTACCGTAAATGTGCTGTTATGAAACTGTGCAGTACTCAATTTTTATGTCAACCATTTATTTATTTTTTAAGGGTAATAAGCTAAATTTTAAATGAAATTACACTAACTTTAGTTGATTTAAAAGTTAGTTTAATACTTTGGGAGCATGATTAGGATCATATTTAGTACTTAAACTCTAGAAATAAACATTTGTTGGCATTTTTAAAGACCATGCCAAACTTACACGAAAATTCACCTTGCGCGAGGGGCTCCAGAACCTAACCTCGCGTAAGTTAGGGGTATGACTATAGTTTGTTAGGGTTTTGCGTTTGCCCTATGATGCAAAAATCTCTCTCGATATGGATTTTGCAAACTTTTGCATGATTCCTGATATTTGAATGCTCAGGGTTGGAGAGCCTACTTCCTGTGCAAAAACTTATTCCATGATAAGAATCGATTCTGACCCTCAGTAACCTCTCTGTAGATCGCACATATGTCCCAGAGTTACACTTTGGGCAAGTATATTTATATACTACATTAGAGGTCAAGAAGGTACTTAACCGATCTTTATACTTAAAGAAAGATCCAATAGTTACGGGATTTTTCGTTATTAGTTTAATACTGACTGCACTATAATGATTTTTCTGAAGGAGTCATCATGTAAAAATGGAAACTTAGCATAAATGACTAACTTTAGGAACGTGATAAATGTTTTAGTATCGTTGTAAAACTGACTATTAAGAAAACTACGAAGCATCTTATAAAAAGTTTTTAAGGGAAGCAATTCTTAAAATATTCCAAAAGGTAATTTATTTCCTGATTGAAGGAATGCCAATTTGATGGAATAAAAATGCTCTATGGAGTAAAGTTGACACTGAATTAAACTTTTATTATAAAAACATGAGCTGTAATAATTAGATCCTAAACCCGTAAGTTTTCTTTCTAAAAACAGGGGTGTTAAAAGAACCATTCTCTCTTGTTACAAGTACATCTAAAAAAGTTTACCATTTTCTTCTCTTTCGCAAGTGAATTTAATATTGTTATGCCGAGAATTAACGTATGCTAAAAAGGAGTCAATATCCGAGTCTGTTCTGAATAATGCGAATGTTGTAACAACATACCTTACATAAAAAACAGTCTCATTTTAAAACAATTTTAGAATTAGCAGTGCGAGACACTGCCTTTGTTTTTGATGGTAAGCTTTTTAAAGAATTAGATGGTGTAGCCATGGGCTTGTGAGAGAGGTGCGAAATAATGAGCAGGAAGACAAGTACTGCTGGTTTATTGATGAAGCAACCCGCTTATAAAGCGGCGTGCGGATGTCTGCGTATAATGCATAGACCGCGGGTACAAAGATTTACAGGTGACCTGAGGTCAAACTATTTCTCTACAAAAAACAGGACAGGTACATACAGAAAACATAATGATTAACAATGTCTGGTCTGTTATAAAAATACCCTGTTACATATGCATAATGCATGGTCACTCGAACAGACAATAAAATATACAATTCACAATAATGATAATTTGTTCGTCCGACCCTAGGTCGAATGTGAAGGCACCACAGAAAATGGGTTGTTCATTACAGAGAACGCGTTGAGCGGGGACTTTACAGGCTCTCCTTTGGCTCCGACATTTGCAAACATCTTCATGTCCTCCCTAGAGGAGCGCATGCTTGATGAGTGTCCTCTCAGGTTTCACCCTGTTTTTTATGTAAGGTATGTTGCTGCTCGTTCTTCAGGCAGTGGTTAAGACCTTTAGGTCTTTGTGTGGCTCTGCAGCTCGACCTCAGGTCAGGCTGGCCCATCCCCTTTGGTCTGAGAAAGTCCCAGACTTCGACTCCTTGTAGAGGTACCCAGACTTTTACCCAGGTAGAAGACGTAGGATGCTGGGGGTGCAGCAATTCTTCCTGATTGCTACTGATGAGGTTGGGTGCCAGTTGAGCCATTGGGCAAGCTTGGCAGTGACATGGAGCGGAAGCATGGGTAGCGGATGCCTGTCAGGTATGGTTCTTTTACTGTTAGTCTCCGTCATCTCTCACCCTCTTTCCAGTCCGGTTCCAAATGTTCATTCCCAGCTCACGGAAGGACCCCTCCATGTGGGAAGATGTGAATGTGATGCTCCCGGAAGGCACAGTGGTAGTCTTCTACCGATTTCCCCCCACCCCCTCCCTCTAGAAAAGGGGGGGGATGATCTCAGAACCAGTCCATCCCCGTGCATCAAAGCCGACTCGAGACTAACAGACATGGAAGTCTGAAGCAGCACAGTGTCTCGCCCCCCACGGTTTGCTGTCTAGATGAGGGGTTAGATAATATCACTACCTCCCAGGTTAACAGTCTCTTGAGGGCTGCATTCTCCTTGGGTGAACAGACGCCTGATGAAAACGCGATCTTGGCTAAAGATCGATCTACGAGGCTAACTGTAACGCTGCTCTGGCAGTTAATTCAGTGCCACTGCCTCTGCTTAGAATAGGGAGGCTCCCTCTGCACGGAGACATTCTAAAGTTAAAGTTGAAGTTGTTGGTTTCAGTCCTCCCACAGGCTGTTGCTTCTCGGGTAGACGTCAGCTGGGAAACCCCAAACCCGCACCATATTGTCACTCACGGCAGTACGGTGGGTCCCCGCTACATTGCATAATTATCAGCAACCGCTGGTTCAGTTAATCTCTGGTTTTTCTGTGGAGCTTATCTCCAAATATATGGCAGAAAATTCACTAATTCACGAATGTTTTCATATTCACTAATTGCTGTATTTTCATTTTATTTTCATGACAAAATAAATTTATGATAAATGATTTACTAATTTTCAAATAATATCACTGTAAACAGCAAAATATCAATAAATCCTAAATTAAAATCCCACAGAACCTCAAAACAGCTTAACAATGTACAGCATATAAATACCTCAGTTCAACCTCTCTCTCTCAGTTTACAAATCTTTTCATGCAAAAACAGCAAAATTTCAATAAAACTTTACTTCACTTACAGAATAAACTATAATATTGATCTATTATTATCGTAATACGTATAAAAAAAAAAAAAGATTGCCTTGACATCTGTAATTGTTTTTACTGTAGGTACATGTTGCCATATTTTTTTCCTCTTATTTACTGAATCGTGCTTCATTAAAAGTTTAGTACTAACCTGTAGTTGACTCTATGATTAGCACACATATTATACAGTACACAAGAGAATATTTTATCACTGTTGATGATTCATTTCTAATCACTTAAAAATATTCAAAATTCGAATTTCATATGTAAGCAACACAAGATTACTGTTATTCTCCTCCCCAGCCGCTGTGCTGCGACTTTATTTGTAGTAAACACCAGTTTCCCTCTCTCTCTCTCTCTCTTAATGAAATATAAATTACTGTATCATAAACTTTTATGTACAAAATTATAAATAATTCCATTAATAAATTCGTTTCTTTTAGCAATTAAAAATTTTTTTCCTAATTCTTTCGGTAGTAGTGTAGTGCGCCTCAATCAGCCGATTCTCAGAACGTGAACATTACAAATGTGGGACGATCGTCTTTTCTTACATATATTACGATGATAACAGATCAAAATAATAATACAGTATAAATAGATTCTGTAGGGAAAATAACATATTACTGTGTTTACACTAATATTAATGTTTGAAAATTAGTAATTTATTGTGACATGTACATACACAAGCTCAGAAATGTACTCATCCACGAAAATACTAACAAAAATACATACGTGACGTAAGCATGCCTACTGTTTCGTTCGCACGTACGTATTGTACATCGTTCTACAAGCTACCCATGTATTTTAGATATGCTCTAAACTCATCCTAAAACACTTTACTGTACTGTAATATTATTTCAAAATCATCTTACAAAACAAAAAAAATCAATAAAATGCACAGTTGCGCAGTACACGGTGCGTAGTTCTCTACTAAAACTTAAAGTGATAGTACAAACTTCAAAGCTGTATACTGTAGGTGCCGGGGGTGATTCGTGTCCATCTCTCCTCCAGAGCAAAATCATGTATTTTCTGGTTGTACATACCAAGACCTTTAAAAAAAAATCAGGGTAATACTTCCAGATCAAGTACGTTTTTCCTACAAAGCCCATTTTCAACATTTTGAAGCGTCTCGAGTGGGAAATAGCCTATACCGAAAGTAGGATTTTGTTGATTAATTCATTGAAACACACTAGTTTGCATAAATTAATAGGCTAATTCAGTTACTAAGATGCCAGTGATAACATTTTAGAATATCTGAATGCCTTCAAAACCTGTTTTGTCAAAGAATGATATTTTAGTTACTGGTAAAATAATAGATTTCAGCTTGAAAATAGTTGAAATTTGAAACACCTTTCATTCCTTTCTTTTTACACACAGGATAACCAATATTGGTCAGAATTATTCTAATTAGGGTTTCTTTAGAGTACAGTTGTCACATTTATGTTTGCAGAGTCTTTAAGCCCACAACTGAATTAACATCAACGTAGGTCACCCCTACCCCTAAAATGCTGCATTTGGATATTTTTTGTAAATTTCCATATATATTTCTTAAATGAACTGTCATAGAACGCCATTCTGGTGTCTACCCATTCTACCACTGCACACTGTGCTAAGACTATTCACGAGGCATGTCGAACATTTTTTCAAGTTTTGTTTTACAGTTTGGTGATTGTGGCATACCTATTGAGAGAAAGTGAAGACCCTAGGAACACCTGCGGTGATGGATGCAGTGCGTCTGTCAGTATCACATGAAGGTACTTCACTCGATTCAACCAAGTGCATTGTGTGCCAGAAAGAAAGTGTTATGAAACTTATGAGCACAAGCAATGGATGTAAGAAAATTCGGGAAGCCGGTGATATACGAAATGATCAGGTTTCGAAAAAGCTCGGTACAACCCACAAGTGATGGGCATAGCTCTCGTTCTCATTCAGTCCGTCACCGACCTCATGCAGCTACAACAGCTACTTCGTTGCGGAATGTTTTGTGTATCATATGTAAGCTAACCAGAAAGCTTACACACAAGTGTACAACAAATATCGCATCAGCGAGTCCAACCGTGCACTGACATTTCTTGCTGCAACAAACTATTTCCTGGATGATGTTCACCCGAACCTGTGTCTTCCAAGATCTGTGTCGGGAATTTCCTCGACATGCACTGATTTTTTTTTTTTTTTTTTTTTTTGCGATAGTCTGCACGATCAACCCACGATTTAGGATGGTGACTTAGCAAGGACAAACGAGACACGTACCAACCAGGTTTTTACAATTTATTTACAAAAATAAAACCATCTCAATCACCACCCTTACCCAACAATCACACAAAACACTCAGCAAAAGCACAACAACGAACTTACAACTACCGTGCCCACAACATGAGACATGTGGGGCAACACTATCGCCTCCGACCACAAAAAAAAAAAAAAAAAAAAAAAAAATCACCGAAATTTAACTACAACCAATATAACGCCACCGCAGTACGCACACGCCCAAACAGTTATTCTCATCCAATCACTCTCATTTCAAGCTACAACTACGTAGAAGCACTCACAGTCCCAGACTTCACACCAACCTTTTGGGAGCCCAAAAAGACACGTCTATTTGCTATGAGATCTCTGGAGGCAAGGGCGAAACAATGGCACTAAGAGTCCCAACTAGGCTAACTCATTTCCAGTTACTCGGGCTGAAGGACCCCAACCTCACAACAAATCACTCAAACAAACAACCAGACGAAACATGACGTTGCATACCGCGGCGGTACGTGCATTTGAATAAAATTTGCAATAACATTCGCGTTCATTGCGCGCCTTGACCATTATGTTCCTCCATCCCGTGAAACCCCGTAGAAACGGCGGGAGTTTGAAGCGAGAAAATCCCGTGCACTGAACTTTTTCACGACATTCTCCACCCCCCAAAAAGGTAGGAAGATTCAGGTGGAACATACTATCAAGCAAACTCTAAGTGGACCATCCGACAGAATTAGTCGCGGCCCGAACTCGTCCGTAGCACTACGAGACGAGGTTGGCTCTCGACCACACTACAGTGACATGTAGAGTGATCACTCAAATGAAATTCAATATATACAATCAAGGAAAAATTCAATGGTAAACACGTGCATTACAACACAATGTGCATAGCAATAGCAATGGTGGACATAATGGGTGTCCCTAGCAATGTAAATCAAAGGAACACAGAAATCAATTCACTCAGCTGCAAGTTATCCAAGTAGTAATCGATAGAATATGTAATTTTGCTACAAAACCAACTAATTAAAGTAAGAATTGCAACAATAAGGAATTATTCCCAAGTCGACCAATGAAGGTAAACTTGGCAATAAGGAGATTACATACATGGAAATGACTCAATGCAATTAACACAAGGCAATGCTCTCATCAAGGCATTGTCGACATCAAAAAGCATCAATGTAAATCGCTATATCAGTAGTAATCAGTGATTTAATATGTGCAAGTTCAAATGAGTACAGCAACTCAATGGACTATTGCACCTCATGCAATGGCAAGATTCGCAGCTATCATGTTCAATACATTAATTGTTTACCACTCGACCTTCGTGTTTTGTCGTCTGTTGTACAATTAAGAGATTTAGTGCTCTGACTAGCAGCGTACAGGTCGTGGTTTGTTCAACTTCGCAGGCTTCATTCTGGTTCCTAGGAACTCACAATTGCTCCTGCGGAATCTTAAGAGGAATTGTCTAGTTCCTCTGGATGATGTTGAGGTACAATCAGATTATCACTCTTCTACATCACTGTGGATGCCCTTAGTAACCGCTCGCTCCTGTCGCATATTGAGGCACACCCACCTACAGCCCTACACCTTCAAGTCCCTTCCCGATTTCCACACTTTACAGTTCACCTTGGGCTATGATGCCAACTATTAAAAAGTTCCATTTTGAATCCCCTCTGCCACTTTCCGTTTCTGCTCAGTAGCAACTCTTCTTCTCGGCCTCGGTGCAGTCTGTTCCAACACTTCTTAGCTTCCTCTTGGTTGCTTTTACTCAATACGTCATCCCAACCTACTTTCTCTTCCCACAAATCTTGCAAAAACATCTTACCCTTTACAAACACAGGACTAACCAACCCCAGAGGATCAAAATTATACACTAGCAAGGACAGTACGCGACGTTTTGTGGGCTCCTGCTTCCCTCCCAACTCTAATCCCCTGCAAGGTTTTAGACTTAATAAATCTTCCCTTCTATCCCAACGCATGCCTAGAATGGATATGTTCTGGCTCATTCCCTCCAATGCCTCCATCAAATTCTGCAGTGTTGCTTCCCCACCCAGTCAGTGGCATGTTAGCTTCGTCTAGCAAGGTTTTTATTTTGGCATAGTTCTTCTCCATCTCCTCAAAGGTTATATAGGTACCCAAAAATTGTCAACGTAAAAGGATCTAATTAATTCTTCTATTCCCCTCTCTTCTAAATGGGTTCTAAGGACCTGTTGCAGTAGATAAGGACTCGTTGTGACCCCAAAACAACTACTTTGAATTCATACATTACAATCTGCCCATTTACTTTTTTCCACAAAAAACCTGCGTATTTTACATCTTGAGGGTCTAAGATTACTCGGTGGAAAGCTTTGGAGATATCTGAGGTGAGAGTGTACGGCTTCTCTCTGAAACGAATCAACAAATCATACAATAACTTGACCAAGTTCGGCCCTGAATACAAACAATCATTAAGCGAAAGTTCAACCTTAGCCTTGGAGGAGGCGTTGAAAACTATGCGGTGTAATAAGACTCTCCTTTTTAACGCCAAAATGGGGGAGATAATAGCCCTCTACCTTTATGCTCTGGACTTCCTCTATGAAGCCAGCTTCTAAGTAAGTCTGAAGGACTTTTTCATAATCCCTACGGTAACTCTCATCTTTTGCGAAATGTCGCTCTAATGAATGCAATTGGACGAGGGTTACGTTATAGTTGTTACTTGGTCTGTCTGACCCACGGAAAGGCAGACTAACTTGGTAACCTTGCTCGGTTTTCTGTATACTTTCGGTAACTTTGTCAACGGTAGCACATTCTGAGATCGTAAACTGTTCACGTGGCGCGATTCCTATCGTGTCCAACCTCCACCAGACGTCTACATTAGGTGCAAATTCTACATATCCTCAAAGTATAAACTTTAGCTATGTTAACTCCCTGCAAAGCCCACTGAGGTACCCTCCCA
Organism: Macrobrachium rosenbergii; assembly: GCF_040412425.1. Lineage (NCBI taxonomy): Eukaryota > Metazoa > Arthropoda > Malacostraca > Decapoda > Palaemonidae > Macrobrachium > Macrobrachium rosenbergii. Next base: position 41,500,970 of record NC_089750.1, on the reverse strand, counting down.
TAAGGTATGTCCCATTATGTGTGACAAAAACTCTCACCCCGTCAATTTTATCCATACCAATTACAAAGTAATCAAAATAATCTGCCTCAATCAACAAGTTTACATTCTTCAACACATCAGCTTTAATTTCAACATTGCCCATTTCCCATCCCTTCTCTTGCAAGTGGTTCTTTACGTTGACAAGTCCGATGTTGTGAATCTGAGTGTTCACATTATCGTGTACTACTAACTTGGTGCGGACCGCCCTCTCTCCTAGATGGATACGACAGGTGACTACATCAAACTCTCCCTTTACTACTTGAGACCCAAATGGTGCAATGTTCAGTGCCACGTGCTTGATGACAGGTAATTTTAATTTGCGTGCCAGCCAACTAAAGATAAAGCTGAACTAACTGCCAGTATCCAAAAACATTCCACTGTATGAGGTACCTCTTTCGAGTACAAAGTTACCGTAGTGGTAGGCAACAGGGTTACTGACAACTCAGCTGAAGGATTCTTTACAGCTTTGGCATTTACACATGGTTTCTCATTTTTTTTATTTGACTGGGTGTCTCGAACTTACATCAGTTCTATTCCCCAGGCATTCTTGCCCTCGATTTGTTACTGGCTGTGACAATACATGAGGTGGCAACCGTCTGGTGGTAGGTTGGTTGGACGAACTCGTGCCATGCCTCGTATCACTAATACGATCTTCACAAATGAGACTGTGTTGTCTGGCATTACACAATTTACAATTTACTTTACTGCTACAAGTCTTACTGCTATGGCCTTTAGCAAAACAATTAAAACAACGTTGCGATATAACTAGTTGTCGTTTCTTCATGGCGGTGTTAGGATACTTAGTACAATTAAAGGGGGAATGATTTCCATTACAAAACGGACAGACTTTGCTAAGTGAAGCATTTTGGTCTAACACAGGATTCTGACTTTCGTTACCGAATTTCCCCCCTCTGAAGGGCATCGTCTTCCATGCTACGAATAAGGAAATCAAGCACAGTAAACAATTCATTTAGATCGAAATTACACTTTCGCAAATATGCAACGACTTCCTGATAAACTCACCCAAGACAATTTTTGACAAATTAGGCTCAATAGCATCCCTTGGTCTAATGCAGACCCACTCAGTCTCTTGATTTGCTCGATCAGTACTGTCAATTCAATACGGAAAGCTTTTAATTCTTGACAATTACATTTTTGCACAAAAAGATCAGCTAACCGCCGATGCAAGATTACCAAGGTCTGATGGTCGTTCCCATAATATTTTTTCAGCAACTCCTGTGCTACTTCGTAATTTCCTGCCGTTACACTTAGAGATTGTACCACTCTAAGTGGCTCGCCATCCAGGGATCCCAACAGATATGTGAACTTCAGTACACTGTCAATGTCCGTGTGTTTATGGACATGTACGCCAAACAATTCTAGGAAATTACTGAACTCGCTCTTCTCTCCCTTGAATGTGGGCAGAGGCAATTCCTTCAATTTAGGAAATCAAGTTGTGGGTTGGTTTGTGAGTGTAAGAGTCTCGATTCGGCTCATAAGTAGCATAGTCACTCACGCTGCTTTATTGAATGACTGCTGCACTTTATCATGCGTTAATGTTTCTAATTTGCTCGGGTTAGATATATACAAAGTTTGCAACTGCTGTTCATCCACTTGAATTCTGTTTAACAAGTTCTGATACACAGTGACATGATGTGACTAGAGAAGTATACCTTGAGCATGGACCAGATTGTCATCTAGGAGGCCCAAGATGGCAACCATTTGGGCTTTGTTGCTAGCCGACAGTTTGCGAATGTGTAGGAGGGTAACTACTTATATACGTTAATCTCTAGGTGAAAAAAGAAGTGTACTTAGCAAAAAATACAAAGGGGTTAGAAGGAAATGACGCCAGCCAAGTTACGTTACGTTACTCGCACCAAACAGTTAAAGCAATACCTAGCCCCCTGTCCTTCTAGCTAACTGGCGTACTCACTCACCTCGGATGAGTCTCATTATTCAATTTACACAACAGCTAAATTATACCTCCTGTTCCAGAAGGGAAGCTCGCTAGATTCTAGGCTAGCTATCAGGCTTGCGGGCCTACGATTAATTTCAATATCTATGCCCTCATTCTCAGGCAAATGGGCTGGCAACTGTGAGTGCCCTACTACCAAACTCTAAACACCATGCCTCGCCTAACCTCCCACGGGGGACTAGCACTTGGACTGATCCGGTTTGAAGGACCACCAAAATGTCAAGAATTTCCTCGACATTCACTGATTTTTTTTTGTTGGGCGATAGTTTGCACGATCAACCCACAATTTACGATAGTGACTTAGCCCCCATGCAAGGGCACATGAGACACGTACCAGGTTTTTACAATTTATTTACAAAAATAAAACCATCTCAATCACCACCTTTACCCAACAATCACACAAAACCTTCAGTAAAAGCATGACAACGAACTTACAACTACTGTGCCCGCAACACAAGACGTGGGGCAACACGACTGCCTCCAACCACAAAAACTCACTGAAATTTAACTACAATCAATATAACACCACCGCAGTACGCAAATGCCCAAACAGTTATTCTCATCCAATCACTCTCATTTCAAGCTACAACTACATCGAAGCACTCACAGTCCCAGACTTCACACCAACCTTTGGGAGCCCAAAAAGACATGTCTGTTCACTACGAGATCTCTGGAGGCAAGGGCGAAACAATGGCACTAAGAGTCCCAGTTCCCTGTCCAGGCGGCTGCCAACTAGGCTAACTCATTTCCAGTTACTTAGGCTTAAGGACCCCAAACTCACAACAAATCACTCAAATAAATAACCAGATGAAACATGACATTGCATAATGCAGCAGTACATGCATTTGAACAAAATTTGCAATAACATTTGCGTTCATTACGCGCCTTGACCATTATGTTCCCCCATCCCATGAAACCCTGCAGAATCGGTGGGAGTTTGAAACGAGAAAATCCTGTGCACTGAACTTTTTCGCGACAAGCTGTGTTTAGGGTGGACTTGTACTATCACAATGACCGTATGATACAGTATGAATCACGATCAAAGGAATGTGCACCTCCTTTATCTAGAAAGCAGTCAGCATGGAACCAGATTGTACCCCAGCTGAAGCAAGGACTGAGGACTGGAAAAGACTATGAACTCAGTGCAATTAGAGACCACTTGAATACAACTGATAAACAATGTAGCTTTCGCAACAGAGATGTTAAAATATTTTTGATGATTCAATTTGGTATTGAGATTGATTTCACCTGTCCTGATGCTTTGAACAAATCAATGACGGTATTCAAAATCAATGATGGTAATGAGGAAGACAGGTTGTTTTTAGTGATCCTGTCCAGTACTGACTTCACTGCGTATTGTTTATTGCACTCATTCGTTTCAGTCTTTCTAACAGTGTTCTTGCTGAGAGCATTTGCTCTTTTGATCCAGTAGATTTGTGTGCCAGAACAATTAGGAAAAGTCTTGACGAGTACAATTTTCAACTAGCCATTGATCTCAAAATTTCATGTAGTGATATGAAAATCCCTAGACCACTGCTTAGATTTTCTGGGTGTTTGTACAATTTTAATCCAGAAAGTTACCAAAAAGCAGCTAAGTTGGTTATGTCAGAAACCTTTCTCCATCAGGGGAAAGTCAAGATAGTGGTGACAGTGATTATGATGATGAAAATGATGGAGATAATGAGGAAATTTATGATGAACAATGTAATGGTGACCTTTCAGTGCAGCGCTCTAGAAAGGTGCAATCACTATTCCAAATTCTCTATTATGTACATCATTGTGGGAAAAAGAGAATTCCCATGCATATCATGAATGCTGAGTTGGTTCATAGTCTGGGACGTGGTGGTAAAATTGTAACAAAACCTTGAGTCACCCGGGTCTTGCACTCAGCTACACCAGGCTACATAGATACCAACATGATCTCGCATCTTTCACAGCATTGCACAACCAAGATCGTATTGAACTGCCCAGTCACTTTGATCCTGGACAGTTCACCTCTGGTGCTACTAGCAACTGGGACCATGAGGGTGAAAATGTTTCTGGGCATGATACAGTTACTGTTCTCTATCAAAATTAAACCCCAAGCATCAATAAGTAAACCCATAATATCTGACACGTCTATCACACATGGCCCTCTTGCTTTAAAGAGATCTTGCCATGCCAAGTATTCTCTGATTTCCATAGTCAGTTCATCGCCCTGATATCCCAAAGTCTTACAAAGGAGCTTGAACATTGTTCTCTCAGCTTCAGCTACAACTTGCAGCTTAAATTTAGCAGTATATTTCCTTACCGATCTTTTATCTACAGCGAATAAGGGTATAATATAAAAATATATCAGTCCTATTCAGTACTTAACGTCATTTGTAACATAACCACGGTAATTGTCTACTACTGTACAATGGTTGGAATACAAGCAAAACAGTTGTTGTTATCCGATTCGGAATAAGCAAAACAACAGTTTCTCGTTTGGCTGTTTATGGCTGTACGCATTTACGCAAGAGTATAACGTTACTGACAATACTTTTATCATTCCTTTTTACTTTTTTAACTAGAAGATGGGATAAAGAGAAGGAGGAAAAGAAGTTAAAATATTGTAATTTGGTCTCTCTTGCTGCCTGATTGTATGCTGCTGCCTGCGCTGCGCGAAATTTAAAAATAGTTTTTAAATATTGTCGTATTGGCATTAATTGCTTACCCCATCGCAAAATCAAATTACAGCAAACCCCAAGTATTCACAGTTTCGTGATTTGCGGATTTCTCTATGGAACGTACATATGTATTATTTGCTGAAAATTCGCCCATTAACGGTATTTTTCACTGAAAAATATTCATTAATTACTGTATTTTTATCTCATTTTTATGACTAGATGCACTTTTTGTGATAAAACTATTAAAATACTCAGGTAGTGCTCGAGTTACGATAATTCGCCTTACGATAATTCGATTTTATAATGGGGTAAGCAATTAATACCGATACGACAATATTTATATTTTTAAATTTCGCACGGGTGCAGGCAGCAGCGTACAATCAGGCAGCGAGAGACCAAATTACAATACACCAACGTCTTTTCCTCCATCTCTATTTCCCATCTTCTAGTTAAAAAAGTAAAAGAGAATGATAAAAGTATCGTTAGTAATGTTATACTCTTGCATAAATGCGTACAGCCACAAACAACCGGACGAGAAACTATTGTTTTGCTTATCACCGAATCAGATAACAACAGCAGTTTTGCTTGTATTTCAACCATCGTACGATAATAAACAATTACCATAGTTATACTACAAATGACGTTCAGTAGAGTAGGACTAATATATTTTTACCTTATACCCTTATTCGGTATGGATAAAAGATCAGTAAGGAAATATACTGCTAAATTTAAGCCGGAAGTTGTAGCTGAAGCTGAGAAAACATGTTCAAGCTGCTAATTATCGTGCATCGGCAACATGGATGAAACTCAACCGTAATTAAAATTGGAGAAAAATTATTTTAATCATACTACTGGGCATGAAAGAACACATTATTGCTATTTTACACCGATAAACGATAAATACGTTAAGCTCGTATTATGATGAAATCAAGTGAAAATAGCGAACAGAATCTTGATTTTTTACACAAAACAAAGCCTGCCCCAAACAGCCAACGTCATCTATTAAGGAAAAAAATAGCTGAATTAATTTCACAACAAGACATATATAAGTTATATTTCGACTTAACAACACTTCACATAACGAAAAATAACCTTGCCCCATATAAATAAAGTATCTACAGATTCGTTTACACTGACTATAGAAGCAAGAAAAGCGCTCTGAGTGAAATACGGCGAAATAAACTGACCATGTAATCGATTTCCAAACCAAAACATTGATCGCTATGATTGCAATTTATAATACAAAAGCAATATAAGAATTATATACAATATCATTGGATACACTGAATTAAGGCATAACATTTTAAAAGATCCATGGAAAAGATGCATGTTTATTATGTTGATGTTTGTATATAATACGATATTATGTGAATATAGAGTACAGTATAATTAGGCTAGGCTACCGTATATGTATATGATATACCATAGTGTAGGGTAAGCTAATTCTTGTTTGTTATTCAGTTTCTCTTTGTACTGAATTATCATAAGTCACTCCGCATGAACCTCCAGAATTAGCTGATATTAATAATTACTATACCGTGTATGGATTCAGTACACTTTATAGTGTAGGCTAGGCTACCATTTATGTATACATGGTACTGAATACACTAGTGTAGGCTAGGCTATATTCGAGATACATTTTTTCCAACAAACAATTTTTTTTTTTGGAACCTAACCCCATCATAAGTAGGATAATACCTGTATAAGCATTTTTAGTTTTTTTGTGTTTGAGCTATCAAAAAGCAGCCATTCCAATATCTCTAAAATCAGTGGGTGTAGCCTACAGGGTTAAAAGATTCCAAAGACTGAAGAACACTTCTTGAGTCACAATATATAGTATAACTATTTCCATTCTGAGTTGAAATTCTTTTACGGCCTTTAAAACTGCATGTAGTTCTGCTGTTCCAGCTGATTTTCAGAAAGTTTCTCGATTTTAGGTAAATTTCTCGAATGTCAAATTCTCGAACTCAATTGCTCGAAAAATAATTTCTCGAACTATCATTTTCTCGAATCCCATATTTCTCGAAAACTGATATCTATTTTGTCGAGAAAATTGAATGGAAAAATTTTCATGTATTTCAAGGAAAAATATATCCTTTTGGGTTGACAAACACAAATGTTAAAAATTTATTGTAAACGAAGGAATGAAAAAAATACAAAGGTTATAATTTTATTGTTTGTATGAAAATATTATCATTCAGAATGAAATACAGTATTAAAATTTAATCAATCAAAATGAAATGTTGTATGCTACACTTCGTAGATATTCTTCGACAGGCCTCTCTTCGTCATAATTTATTACAATGGTTTGTAACCTTTTTGCACAGTCACGATACTTCTTTTTGCGCACAGGAATACCAACACCTCCCAAATATTGTTCAATTCGTAGCTCCTGTAGACTTTGTTCTCGTTGTAATCCTTGTATAAATTTCCAGATGGATGGATGACAAGCACTTAATTGCTGTTCGAAACCGTAATGCCAGCCCTCGACTGCATTGTTCGTCTTGGGCATTTCTTCCTTGACATAATCAAAACAGTTCCATAATTCATGTTTAAAGAAAGGAGCACGTCTACGGTTATTTCTATGCGGCCGCCCGATCCATGTATCTTCAAAAGAGTCAACCACACTTTGAATTTCAACGGGAAAAACTTCATTTTCAATTAAATATTCAAATGTTTCTTCGACCTTGAAAACTGGTACAAATGCTAATGCAAATAACAGGCGAACCTGAATAGCAAATTCAGCATCGGTGTCGTACCGTACTTTGAAGCCATTTTCTTGAATTTTGCGATAAATGGATTTACAAAAATGAAAAAAACAACCACGGCATTTTGTCCTTGGAAATTCATGCTCTATAGCTCTAATCATGGCCAATTCAAAGTCTATCATTATTGTGGCTGGCTCAAATGTTGGGATTTTTTCTTTTACAATCTGCAGGAATCTTTTGTAGGTCTCTTGAGTTTTGTTCGGTAATAGTGCATAAACGAGGGGTATGATACTTCCTGAATGCACACCATGTATTGTATACAACTGAAAAAAAATTGAAGGTACCGTCTTAAAGGTACCATCAGCGAACCAGTTTCTTGAGCGTGCTAGTAAATCGAGGTTTCTCTGTGTCGAAAAAATCAATATACGATCATTTGTGGGACCCGAATCATACATAAGAAACAGTTCTCCTTTGTGAGTTTTGGTAAATTCTTCCGGGATGATAAGATCTTGGCAATCGGGCAAAGCAGGGACATCATTTTTCTTAGCTCGTATATTGCGTATATTCCTCTTCATATTTGATATTGATGGGAGTTTCACCGCAACAGCCCCACTTACCCCCTTTGAAGCACAAGACACTATATAATGGGGTGTATCCCGACTATTGATTGCATCCTCTCTCACTTTTTCTTGGACTCTCGCAGCTTCGACTTTAGCCCCATCTCCTGCATGATTGTGGTCACCACTCTCTTTTTCTATATTATCATCGATGGTGATAGCACGAGCAGAACATTTAAATTTCTTGCACATTTCACATTTCCAATAAATTTTGTTATTTACTCCTTTGTCCTTGATATATAAATATCCATTTAAACATAATTTCTTCCTTCCCTTTTGACTCTCAACATACGTTGCTTCCATCTTGATGGGTTGAGACTACTGGAGAAAAATATAACAGGAAAAACTCAATTCAGAATTTTGTAAACAGAATGAGAAGCGTTTAGAATGCTAATGGCCTCTTTATGAATTGGTCTTTAGCGATTATGGGATACTTTCGATTGTGTTCGAGAAATTTACGCTTGGAATGCTAATAGCCTCTTTATAAATTGGTCTTTGGCGCTTATGGGATACTCTCGATTGTGTTCGAGAAATTTACTTGTTTGTTTTCGAGTAATTGACATTCGAGAAAATGATAGTTCGAGAAATTATTTTTCGGTCAATTGAATTCGAGAAATTTACCTTCGCGCAATTGATTTCGAGAAATTTGCCTGACACCAAGTTTCTCATGTGCAGCTTTCTCAAGGACATAAACTGTTCCATGGATGAGAGAGTCCCCAACAGGCTAATCCAGCTGTTCGCAGAACAGGACTGAAGGGCGAGAAATTTGTCTACCTTCTGAAGGCACAAGTCTGTCCTTTGGGAGAGAGAAAAACCTGAAAAATCTGTGAGTTTATCCTCATCCCCAAATAAGCTATCTCCTGAGAAGGAGTCAACTGAGACTTTGGGAGGTTTATCAAGAAGCCCAAATCCTGGGCAAGAAGAAGCGTCTTGTGAAGGTCCTCAGCAGATTTTTCCTTCAACTGGGAGCGAATGAGCCAGTCATCAAGATACAGCGAAATGTTGACCCCCCATCAAGTGTAACCAATTCGCTACTGGGTCTAGTACGCGCTTGAATACCTGCGGGGCCATTGACAGGCCGAAGCAAACGGCTCTGAATTGGTGCACCTTGTGCTGGAACACGAACCTTAAAAACCTCCTCGAGTCTTGATGAATTAGGACATGGAAGTAGGCGTCTTTCATGTCTATCAAGATCATCCAATCTTCAATACGAATGGATGCAAGGGCGGAATGGGACGTCTCTATTTTGAATTTTGTTTTCTGCACGTAGAAATTCAGGGCACTTACATCCAGAACTGGCCTCCAGCCCCCCATCCCCCCCCAGCTTTGGGGACTACAATCAGCTAATTGTAGAACCCCAGAGAGGAGGCGTCCTCAACTAGTTCGACGGCTTTTTCAAGGAGTGCTGACACTTCTTGGGAGAGGGCTGAAAACCTCTCGGAGCCTGCCGAGTAGACTGTCAATAAGACAGGCTTGTTGATTAAGGGAGGTTTCTTCAGAAATAAGATTGAATAACTCGTTCTCAGGACTTGTACAATCCAATTCTCCGTTCCACTCACTTCCCAATGCTCCCAAAAGTGAAAGAGTCGTGTTCCCATAGTGGTTTATTAGAGGATTTCTTGTTTGCCCGAGGGGTGAAACGGGCATTTCCATGAGGTCTGGGGAAGCCTCTTTGTCTGCCTCTAACCCGAAAGGGCTGAGGTTGAACTGGAGAAACTGTCCTAGAGTTGAAGGCTGGAGACTCTCTAGGTCGCCTCGCAGATTGTACGAGAAGGTACTGAGTGGACTTTTTACTGCAGACCAGAAGCAATCTGCAGCACAGTTGCCTGAGGGAATAGGTGCTTCTTGTCAAGAGGAGAGAAGAGGAGCACAGACTTCTGGGAAGGTGTAACTCCCTTCGTGGTGTAGGAACACCAAAACTCCCTTTTCTTGAAAATTCCCATCACAAATAGCGAGGATAATTCAAATGACCCATCTCTAATACCTTTATCTAGACGGAGGACAACTAAAGAGGCTCTTCCCTGCTTCCTCTTGCTCGAGAGCCAGCTTTCCACTTCACGGAGAGCTTTCTTAGCTGACAAGGACAGCACCATTTTAGATAGCCTCGAAGAAGTCGTCTGATTGTCCATTAAGTACGTCGAAGCTGGAGCTGTAGGAGAGAAGAAGTCTGGAAAAGTCACCAACAGAAATCTGAGTAAAGAGGCATACGCTGAAGGACGGGTAACAGGATCCACTTCTTGCTCCTCAGAAGAAGAAATTGGCAACAGCCTGTTGTGCTGCAGAAGACAAAGAAAAAGACACAACTGGGAGCGAAACTGCAACTGACAGAGCAGGAATAGACAGCACAGAAGACATGGGTGCTGCTGAAGAAACGGACGAAATCTGGCGCTCAGACGCCGGAAGCGGAAATAGACTTGGGCGCCAATGGGCGCTCAGGAGCCGACGGGCGCATGGGCGCCAGCAGCCCCTCAGGAGCCATAGGGTCTCGGCTAAGGGGCCCTCAGGAGATGATGGTCACAAAGAAGACAAAGGGCGCTCAGAAAGAGCCACACAACAAGGAGTAGCACATTCAACTGGTAAAGGAAGTTCTGGCGCCACTGGGCATATTGGTGCCAAAGACTGCTTCTCAGAAGCCAAAGAAGATATAGGTAAAGCTGATTGTTCAAGAGCTACAGGAACAGGAGTTGGGCGCTGGTGAGCACTCTGACATCACTATATGCCTAGGCAAATCCTCCGAAACTAAAGATGGGTGCTTAAAAGAGTACTTAAGAGCAGTAGCGCACTTAGTAGGCTGAAATTGTCCCACTAACTCCGGATGATCCTGGGAGAAATGTTCCAGAATGTCCCAAAAGCTACAGGAAGGTAGACATTCTGGAGAAGTTTCTTTAACCTTCTTAAAAGGAACCACAGGAGGCTGAGAAACACCTGGGGCATGCCTCTTCAGAGGGCGAGATTCACCTTGAAAATGTCATTGGCACCTTGGACTGGAGTCACTGCTGGAAACTTTAGATGAAAGACGATCCACTTCCATAGAGACGCCTTTACGGTGGTGCTCTGTTGTAACCTGGGACTCGGCAACAGGTACGACTGAGGGGGGCGACTGCCTGTGGGCAGATCCCACCGACCTCCTTTGGGCTGCCAGTTTGGCTCCTCCCAGGTTTAGGGGAGTTTTCAAGGGACCTTGACCTAGGAGAATCGGCAGGATAGACAGCCACCTCCACTAATACTTCACCATCACCTTTCACATTCACCTGGTCCATCAGGATTTTAACAGAAGCACCAATTTTCTCAATTGTATTAACTAATAATCCAAACTTAAGGTTAATTCTAGATTCAGGGCTGGTAATGAGGTCAGGATCGGGAGTAAGGGAGCCAGGTGTGGAGTGATTGGCACAGGCTAAGACAGGGGATCAGGTGGAACAATAAACAAAGAATCAGAATTATCAGAAACAGATTTTACAGACACCTGACTAGCTCAAGTCTTCTTGCTACTAGCTATAGCCACTGCTTTCCTCTTTTTGTCCCTGTCTAATTTGGTCAAATGACTACTCAAAGTCTTCCACATTTTAGGATCCCATGAAACACATTCCTCACAAGTCAAATCAGGGGAACATATTTGACCCCTGCAAGATGTACAAAGAGTATGAGGGTCATAGCAGGCTTTAGTCAGTCGCATATTGCAGACTTTACTGCAATACCTAAAACTTTGAGAACCCAAATCAGACATTGTTGACAAGTCATGGGTCAAAAAATTCTCAAAATTGTCAAAATTGGTAATACTGGTCTCCAGTCAAAACCTGATTCCAAGATCAAAAGAGAAGAGAAATTCCAAAAATCCGCTGCTGCCAATCACTGTAACCACAGCCATCAGCTGGCAGAAACATATTGAACTCATTTGCTAAGCTGGTTCCTCTCTTACCCTCAAAGGGGGTGGGGTCACTCGTCTAGACAAAACAAAAGTTGCGCTACCGCGAATTTCAAAATTCTAGCTGCCGGTTAATAGAAACTAATACCTATGTAATTACTTGGTAAGTAGCTTATATAAAAACCTAAATCCATTCATCTCACCCCACTTTACTATGTTACCAAAGCACAGCTGAAGGTAGCGTTCAGCCACCGCCATCCTTGTTGCTGCAAAAGATATCGAAAGGTCATCAACAAAAAGAGCATAAGCTACATCTAGGGGAATTATTTTGGATACCCCATTTATTGCTGAAGTGAACAAGATTACACTTAAAACACTTCCTTGTGGCACTCCTTCTTGGTTGAATACATCTGACATTGTTGCTCCAACTTGAACCTGAAATAACTTATTTTTTAAAAATGCCTTAATAAAAAGAGGCAAATTGCCTCTCAAGTTACATTCATAACAACCTTTATGTTGCATCATAAGCCTTCTCAAGATCAAAGAAAATAGTGACGTAATGATGTTTGTCAGCAAAAGCTTCACATATTGAAGATTCCAATCGAACTAATGCATCAGTTGTGGAGTGCATACTTCGAAAACCACAATGAACAGGCGACAGACATTTACCACATTCCAAGTACCACATCAAAGGTGAGTTCACCATTTTTTCCACGATTTTACATAGACACGATGTCAGTACAATAGGACAATAATTCTCTGTCTTGAATGGGTCTTTCCCTGTCTCACCAATATGAGTAATTTTAACATCTCCCAAAGCTGGGGAAATTCTGTTCATAAGGGGTATGCTATGCTGAATCACTGAATAAATCATCCAGTCCTGGAGCTGATTCACTACATTTATCTAAGGTCGATTCAAATTCTCTCATAGTAAAAGGTACATTGTATTGTTCATTTCCTGATGTATTAAAATCAATTTCTACCTGCTCTATTACTCTTCTTTGAGCTGAACAGGGTCTGTCTGCACTTTTTCTTCGCAACATTTGCAAAGTGGTTAGCAAACTCATTTGCCACTAACTGGGGATCTGCTACTTCACAACCATTGGTTTTGATAACTGGAGGTTGACAATGAGTAAATTTACCTGCTATTTTTCTAACTCTTCCAGAATAAAGTCAGGGGTGTTTTTGAATTAGTGAAGATATGAAAACTGTTAAAGATTCCCTTCGTGCCTTTTTTAATTTCCATATGGAAATGAGCTCTTGCTTTTCGAAATTCGACACGGTAATACTCACATTTCGTCTGTGGTATCTGGTAAAAGCTGACCTCATAGTTCTATGAGTTTTCTGGCATTTATGAGTCCACCAGGGAACTGGTCAGCAGATAAATATGCCCAAAGTCCTAGGTATAGATTGAAGACCAGCCGAGAATATAATTGCATTCAAAAAGTCAAGAGCATCAACTACACAGGAAAAGTCAGAAATGTGCCCACTCAGCTTTACCAATGTTCCATTTCGGTAGCTTTGAAGATGGAGGATTTGAAGCTACATTAACCACTACTGGAAAATGGCTGCTGGTAAATCTATCAGTTATCACTCTCCAATTAAAATCAATAAGGCAGTATTCACTGCATATATGTAATCAGTTGATGATAATGTGCCTGTTTGAATGTGAAAATGTGTGGACCCCCATGTTTTGGATTCCCACATTTTCACTTTCCATGATGGTACACAGGCAGTTTCCTTGCTGACTGGTAACGATATCACCCCAAAGAGGGTTTCTGCTATTCATATCTCCCAGAATAACAAAGGGATGTTGAATGAGAGATTTAAATTCATCAATGGGGAAGACTTCACTAGGTGGGAGATAAAGAGAGTACTGTATACTTTATATTTTCTTTGTAAATGGATCTGCACACCTATCACTTGCAGTGTAGATTGGATACTAATAGGATTTTGTGGGGTATCATTAAGAATATATAAAGCTACACCCCATGGCTTCCAATATTTACATTGTCATTATAAGGGGAACGATAGGATCTATACTTTTGTGGGCTGAGACATGTATTATTACCGATCATGGTCGCCTGCAAAACTATACATATAGGAGACCCTTCTGATATGAGCATCCTTAGTTCTTCCCATTTAGCTCTTAATCCCCGGCAGTTCCACTGGAGAAAATTAGTGAATTCTATTTTGCTTTTGAGGCTGTTAAACTTGAGCCTCTTTTAAGTGTTTTCAGCTGATTGCCTTCCTCTTGCTATTTTTTTCTGGAAGGAGAATGATTATTTATGGATGCCTTCCTTTTCAGAGGGTTATCACCCTTAGGAACGCCAGGCAAAGCTGGCTCTGCCTGAGGAGGAGTATGAGGGTCGGACAAAATTGGTGCATCCTCCAAAGAGCCAGGAGCACCAATTACAGCTAGTACAGGCTCTAGGGAGACACAAGCACCAGATATTGATAATACAGCCTCCAATGAGGCAGGAGTGCCAGCCTTAGCTGGGGCACCCTCAAAAGAAGCCCACACCCACACACCATGTATAGCTGGTGCAGACTCCAGAGAGGTGGGCATGCCAAGTATATCTGGCACTGCCTCCGAAGAGGCGGGAGTGCCAGAAACCACTGGCACTACCTCCAAAGAGGCAGGAGTGACAGAAATCACTGGCGTTGTCTCGGAAGAGGCAGGAGTGACAGAAATCACTGGCGTTGTCTCCAAAGAGGCAGGAGTGACAGAAATCACTGGCGTTGCCTCCGAAGAGGCAGGAGCACCAGAAATCACTGGCTCTACCTCTGAAGGGGCAGGAGTGCCAGAAACCATTGGTGCAGCGTCCAAAGAGGCATGAGTACAGGTCGCTACTGATCTTCCCTTTACATTCCCAAGGAAGAAGTGAAGAAGATGGGTGGTTCTCAACACAACATATACTTCTTTATGACAAACACCACGTTCTGGTTCACCACACTGGACACGTGGCAGGCTTACCTTGTAGCTTCTGCCTACAAGACCCTAACATATGACCATATTCTTGACAATAAAAACATCTCCTCAGTCTTGGGATATATTGTTTAACCTTAAGATGTAACCCTGCTGCTCTTATTACATTTGGTTAGCGGGTTGAATTAAATGTAATTATTAAATTTGGAACTAAGGCTCCACTTATCTTCTTCTTCATCTTTTCAATTCTAGTCACACCTTGATCTTTTAATTCTACAAATTTCTCCTCTGAGTACGCCATTAGTTGCGGTGCATATATCATTCCCTTGGAGTGATTCAAAAAAAGCATATACTGAGCAGTCCACTTTAGCTCCTCTGAGATGCAATAATGCTTTTAATTTTTCATTTTCTTTGGTTGGAGTCAATTCTATTGCCAGTTTTCCTGAACCTTCAGATAATATCTTAGGCTCTCGGCAACAACACTTTACAATGTCTCTGTACACTTTAAAAATATCACTACTAGAATCTTCCAGATAAAAGGTTAATTACTTATCAAAAGAGGTTTCTAATATTCCTGGTCCTATTTCACATACATTTCTGGTCAATTTCCCTTTGCTCTGTGCTGGGGCATAGGGTTCCTGTGTAATTACACTAGGCTTGCTAGCCTTTTCCAAATGCAGGTTGTCACAGGAGGGTGCCAAGGTCGTCATCTGTGCCAAAACAGTATCATCAGAGGGTCCAGGGGTACTCGATTCTTTTTTCTTATTATTCATAAAGATCGAATATATAAAAAAAAAATTAAAACTGAAAATCTCAAAAAGGCATCATCAACCTTTCATGGAGTTTATTCTTCCACCAATGGCACAAATGAGAACCAATTCCCTAATGTCTGTCCCCTACCCTACCCCACAGGGGATGGCACAACACAATTAGAGTGGCTCAAGTGTAAGCCAAACCTGCTTGTTGGGACTGAGAGTATTACAAGAATTCAATCATCCCCACCCTAATCATATTATGGACAAACCACACAGAATGCCAAGAGTCCTATCCCCAGAACCAGACCACCCCTGGAATCCATGGCCCAGCCTTGCAGAACAGTTCTGCCCTTGAGCTATTAATCTCATCTATCTCAGGTCCAAATATTATTGGGTAGTTGATCCTAGTCCACAGTTCCCACTATTTAGCTTCAGATGTAAACCCAGTCCCAGCTATGATACCTTTTCCTATTTATCAAGTCGAATAAATTTTGCCAAAAGTGGAAAATTCCACAAATTTAACCCAAATGAGTATGTAAAAACATACAGGACACTTGGACTCAAACCAAGGAACAAACTCCAGGGGTTCAAGAGCCCCCTCACCACATCAAGGTGGCACCATGTCGAGGGGGTTCTAGAGACAGACCAGGACACCGGCGAGTCAGGTCTGGGTCAACCTATAAGAAAGCAATGATGTCTTTGAGAGAACATGATATTCCTTCTGGTGGTCTAGAGGCGGAGGATGTGCCTTGCATAAACGGCTGAACTAGGGAGCATTCTCTTGCCCAGGAAAGCATGGAGCAATACAAGATAATGTCCCTTCCTTGGGATCATTAGGAGGACGTATCATTCTAATGATCTCCACAACAGGCCTCTGTAACTCAGTAGGAGAGCAACATTCCAGAGCCCTTGGTGATCTCTTCAATATTGGTGTACGTCCTGTCCAGTTTGCAGACCAGACCAGGTATGTAGGCCTCTGTGTCACGGGCCAGAATGGAAATGAGAACTTTCCTGGTCCCAACCTCTCCGGCTCCCATCTCCTGTACAACATTATGAGGAGGAGAGAAGAAGTGAGAGATCACAAACCCCCTCGCCCAGCCTGCAAAAGACCGAAGTCCTGGCAGGTAAACAAGGCCGTGGGCAGTCCTCAACCCACAATGATGATGTCTGCCCGGATCGGGGAAAACAGTTTCACTCATGCATACATGAGCCTGGGCTGTCCTGTGGGCGTGCTTTAATCTCCTTAGAAGCTGAGGCTTCTACAAATGAAGCATTCTGCCTTGCCTTGACTGAAAGACTGAGCCTGTCGCCAGGCCACCGTACCAGGACCCCTGGTCCCTTCTCTTGAAGAGTGGGGGGGTGAGGGAGCACCTGCATGATCTCTGCTCACATTTCCTCACTGGCTTGTGCTGGCAGCTGAGACCAGGTCTTCAGACCAGGGACCCTTGGCAACCCTGGTAGATGGGCTACCAGGGCCAGTACCAAAGTGGGGCTGGTACTGGTGCGAGGCCAGCACCAACACGGGACTGGCAGCGGTGGCCTGGGTGTGCAGGCCACTGGGGCTGGTACTGGTACACAAGGGGTCAGAAGAACCCCAGTTAGCAGTCACACCCGTGCAGTCAGCAATGGGAGCAGCAGTACCTAGCCCAGGAAAGTGGCCTACTGGGGGTGGTACTGGTGCACTGGGGTTCAAACAACCCCGGGTAGCAGTTGCACCCACGTGCTTGGAAACAGGAGAAAGCTGGCAGACTGACGAAATCACATTTCTAGGAAGGGTGCCAGCCTCTTCTGGAGCTTGGCCTGGCAGGGAAATGGTAGGAGAAGTAACTTCAAGGACCTGGAGGAGGCTAAGAACCCCTCCTCTCCTGCTACTAGGCTGTCCAACTCCTTCATGATACTTGCTACCAGCAGGGACCAAGGAAGACGAAGTGTTTGCTTGGTCTCTAGGAGACTGTCTGACATATGCTCCATGTGCAAGAAGCTGGGGTAATCCTTGGGTGTCACACTGTCTGGGTCTGCTAAATCTAACTTCCTGTGAACCTTAAAAGTCTGCAAAACTCCTCTCTTCATCTGAAAGTTCCAGGAGGGAGGAATCTATCCCTTCCCCCAGGCTTACTGTAGCTACCGGAGTAGTGGGTCCCAGCGGTTCCCGGTCTCTGTCCCATTCCGCAGGGTGGTTGTCCAATAACAGCCATTGTGGGGAGGCTGAGGCATTATCTGGATCCACCCACGCTGTCCCATCCTGGAGACCGGTGTCTGGACCAATAGTGAGATGCATGGGACCCTGCTCTGTTCTGCTGGGGATCCCCTTGGAGTAGAGCCATTCCTGGGACCAGTCTCCCGAATGAGAGGCGATGTCTCCCAACTTCCTGCCAGTATTTCGTCTCGGTGAGCGGTGTTGGGAGTGGTGCAGGGAGGGGTGGCGCTCTGCTCTGTCCCGCTCCTGCCTTGAGGAGGGGCACCTCCGAGACCTGCTTCTAAGCAAGGTTGGGAACTCCCCCTGGCAAAGTATTGGGATGAACCATTAATGCGATGGAGCCAGTGTTACCGTTCCAAAACGTTGGAGTAGCGGGACCTGCTCCTCCTTCTTCGGCAGCTCCTTTGCGGGGAAGAGCTTCATCTGCTTTACACCAGTCCCGGAAGGTGTCCCTCCCGTCACGTTGAAGAAGGTCTGGAGAGGTGTTTTACTCTGTTAAGGGGGATCTCTGTCTTCCCTGGTTACATGAACAGCGGCTCTGCTCTTCAGCCCTCCGGTATCTGATCAACTGGGAAAGGCTGTAGGGGGACTCCAGCCTGCCCATTTTTCACCTACCTACGCTCAGCTCCCCCGACTCAGTCGTGCTGTTGTCCTGTACCTCTTCCCTGAGGAATTGCAATGCAAAAGAGCTTGAAAAACGCGTTCAGGTTTCTTCTTACCTGCAGGCTTAGCGGAAGAAAAAAAGATCCTTACCAGAAACGGGGAATGGAGAAGCTGTGGCAACAACAACAAGGAAAGGGGGGGGGGAGCAATGGAGAAGGTTCTCTGGATATGGAGGTGGTCTTTTTCTGTATTTTCCCCACTGAGGCAACAGCCATGCTGCATACTCTCTGCACAGCGGCTCAGCCTCATGGGAGCATTCCCAACCCCTACACAAGATACAAACTGAATGGGGTCTACATCTATTGGCGACATGAATTTACTGCAGAGCTTATCCTTGCCTGCACAATGATGCACTTTGGGCTTCCTGTTCTCTTCCATCACTGCAGGAAGAAAAGAGAAAACATGAACACTATGGTGTCAGGAAAAACACAAACACATGTGATCATGTGATAACAGAAATTGCTCTTCTGACCACAGAAAAGATCTCTCTCAAAAAAATTTCCCACTAAGGTTATACGGCCTGGGATGGAATCCCCTTTAAAAAGAAACACTTAATCTATGCACTATTCTCTTCACTCTGAGAGGAAGATGTGTGTGGGTCCGTTCTAGTCCGCCACTCTTTGTCCTGCACCAAGGGACAAAAACCAGCACACACAAACACCAGTATACAGTAATCTACAGATGTGAAGGTGAAAACTAGATGCGGCAAATACGCCCAGACAGTTGCTAGGCACAGGGAGTACATTCTCACAATCACAAAGAACAGAGAACAGTATGCACGAATGTGAGAGACGACTCAGAAAAATGTACAAACTCTAGGATGGCTGAGATCACAATGGAAGATGGTAGGTTGATAGAGGTCATGCCACGTGACCCAGGTATAGCATTAGGACTTTGTTTTTCAGAGACGATTCAATAACCGCCGAAGATAGGTATGGATTACTCCACATATGAAAGCGTAGGTTCATATACATGTCATAACTAATATATACAGTATAACTTAGATATATACAGTATACAATATTTAGATATATATATATATATATAT